>NW_007051081.1:1780-33895 GCF_000164805.1 Carlito syrichta | reverse complement strand
GAGAGAGAGAGAGAGAGAGAGAGAGAGAGAGAGAGAGAGAGAGACTGTGTTTTGGTTTGACTTGAAAAGCTGGGTAGAAAGTAGCACCATTTATGGAGATGGGAAAAAAGCGAGGAGAAACAGATAAGGGAGTGGAGTACAAGAAGTCAAGAGTTCTGTTCTGTGCATCTTCAGCTGGACAAACCTTTTAGCTCTCTGAATGTAGGTGTTCAGAAGAAAATTGGGCATACAAACTGGAGGTCTACTTTCAGGAACCATTCACATACAGATGTTCCAAATGTAGGTCTCTCTGATTTCAAAACTGCCCATTCTGGCTGGAGTTTAAAGGAGTAACGGAAAATCAGAATGGAAAAGTGGGTTTGGATTCTGAAACAAATGCATAATGAATTCGTCTTTTATCAGTTTATCTTCTGAAGGCTGCAGTAGGTGTAGCACTAAAGTTCCTCAAGTAAGTGGACTTCTGCCTTTATTTGCAAAGAAAGATCATTAAGCTTATTTTAGAATATAAAACAGAAAAAGAAACAATGCCTTATAATAGGGTTATGCATTAATTTATAAGCAAATTTTAAGATAAAAGATTAAAACGCTCAGAGATATCTCAATATCCCTGTGGAATCCATGTAAGATTTGTGCAGTGGGGAGCAATGTGTGTAGGAATGGTTTTTCTAGAATCATGAGAGGTCTTGCTTGAGAGGAAGCACAAATAATCTATTCTAGTGACACTAAAAAAAGAATGTGGATATACTTAAAATTCACTCAAAAATTAATGCTAATTAGGCTCATACTCCAGCAGCCAAGAAGAAACGATGTAATCTGTTAGGTTAACAGTAGGAAGGAATAGCAAGGAACTGGACTTTCCAACTGCAACATATGGAAACAATTAATGTCATGATTGAAGCCCTCTTGTGAGTCAGACCTCATTGTTTAATAATACTGCCAGAGCAACCGTTGGCTTTAGTAAGGAAATTCTGCAACCTATGGCTTTATAAAGGGAGTTCTGGATATACCAACATGTTTACATTTTAATACATTTCTGGAAAGCAGAGACCTGATCTGGTGACTTTTACTGAACACTAATATATATAAAGCATCGTACCAGAGGGGAGGTGGCTATGCAATTGAATCAGGACCCTATCTCCAAGGAGCTCACATATCAGCTTTGTGTGGTATTTGGAGACCAGGTATGTAACAAGGCTGCGGATGAGGGCCACTGGCATGGTAGAAAGTGCCATCAGGACACAGAACCAGGTTCAGTGAATTCTGACCTGGGGATTAAAATAAGCTCCATGCAGGAGGAACGTTTTAGTTGGATACTGAAGGACATGCATGCATGCGTGCACACACACGCATACACATTCTGACAAGCAGAGAAGGGGATTTTAAACAGTGTAAACCTAAGTTCAGGATGGAAGTAAAGGAAATGAGGAAGATTCCAGGGCCAGAGGAAGCAGTAGCACCTTCTGGGAGCATCGTCCCAACTTCCATATTTAAACAGAAAATTGTTTCCCTAATGCACACATGCACAAAAAACCGGCTGTCATTTCCCAGCCCAGTGCCTTTAGAGTCCCTTTCCCCCTCCCTGTTTCTGAGCAAGGGAGAACATTTACGTGAAGAAGATGGCCTCTTGGGTCTTGGGAACTGGGTGTCAACAGGGAGACACAGTGTATGGGGGTTCTTCATCCTAGGCATGCTACTGTGTTCTCCATTTTAATCAAAGCCTTGTTTGCAGCTCTGAGGAACACAGGGACGGTCTTATTGGAAAATGTGGGCCAGAATTTTCTATAAATGGATATCTCTTCAAGTGCCTTAGTAAATCTTTAAAAGCAAAATCAGTTTTATGGCCTTAAAAGCACAGCAAAAATAAATATTTTAAAATTATGTTAATTTGAATATCGAATGCTCTTAACTAGACAGACCAATGTATATATATGGCCCACAGCATTGGCAAGGTCGCTTAGAGATAGGCCTGCATGCCTAGGGGTGGTGCCTGGCTGCCCAGTGGCAGGAGTGGGGGTGTTGGCAGCTGAGGTCTGGGTGCAGGGGCTTTGGAGTGAGACTTCACTGGATCTACCCTGTGAACTGTGAAGGTAGGAAGTTATCAAACACTGTGTTTCAATACCTGTATGAGGCATAACAATACTCCCTCCAAGGTTGCCGCAGTGATCTACAAGTGGGGCAGGGGGCTCAAGAGTTGAGGCCCTCTCAAAGTGTTTACCTCCCAATGGGAAGACAGACAATGGAGATGAATAGTTTATGCAAATTATCACAATAATATCCATTTATTGAAACAATAGCCACCTCTAGATGTTAGACTAATGTCCAAACACTTGGAAGTTCAAGAGAATGAAACTGGACAGAAAAAGCTTGGGCATTGCCCAAGGGAGGGAATGCTGACCAGGCAGGTTCATAACCCTACAGGATCCAGAAGACGTAAGGAGACAGGAGGAAACTGGGAGTTCTGCATGGGTGCGGGGGACCCCACGCCTCTGGTGGAGATGCCTGCTCTCATCAGCATCACTTCAAAGTGTTTACTGGTGCACTCTGATTGGTAAAGTTGGAACAGAGTAGGGGCATGTGGTTTTATTCTGAGGTTAAAAAAAATGTATCTTAACTCATATTTGAAGACACAAATATCCCCACTAAGACTCTAGTCTCAATACACAGTTCCAGAAGGTACTGAAAGGGCAGTGGGCCTTTTCTACCTCACACTCGGAAGGCATCACCTGCCAGGAAAGCATGTTCCATATTTTGCCTGTCCCTAAAGCTGGTAGGTTAACCCCAAAAGGACCCTTCAGAGGAATTATCTGCAGCACCAATGGGGTTTATATGACTTCCCTTAGCCCAGCTGTCTTCATGTGGTCTCCCTTCACCAGACCATAACCTGCCAGTGAGATCTAGACACCCAGGTGTTTCTTCTCCTGGTACCCAGCACAGCATGCTCTTTAGCGAAGGCAGCCATTTAACAAGTGGGAGATGGGGCTCCCAGCCCCACTTGGCCTGTGAAGTGTGTCCTAAACTGAAGGAAGCTGGCTCCTTTACATATGCTGAGCAGGTTCATACTGGAAGCCTCATCAGAAGCAATGCTTACTCCAGAGGGAGAAGTGGATTACTGGGATGAGGGTGCCGGTGCACCTCGCTAGCCAGCTAACCTTCACTGAGTGTTGACTGTGTTCCTCCAGGTAAGCTCAGTGCCATCTATGGAACATCATTTAATCATCACAATATTCCTGTAGGGTGAATATTTTCATATTAACCTCATTTCACACTTGAGGAAGCTGAGACTGTGAGAGGGTAAGTAATGTTCCTCAGGCGGCAAGGGGTGATCCTGGGCTCAGTCCTAGGGTGAATGTATCTGGCACCAGCTCGAGAGAACAGTGATGCTGTCATCTTTTCCCAATTTTGTGCTCAATGGTTTCACTCTGGTAGTTTGAAATTGGCTGTGGTGGGAGTATGTATGCCATGAATATCAGCAAGCACTGCAAATCAGGCCTTTTTTTGGGTGAGCCAATTCTTATCAGCATGTGCTCTGCCTAGGGCTGCCTGATTCCAAAAATTCTGTGCTCAGGAACCACCACTCCCTACGTGCTCCATAAATAGTAATACGTAACTCAGCAGTAGTTGCATGTTGAAATGGGAAGGGCAACATGTCATGAGTGCAAACAGAAAGACAGGCAAGTGGGAAGGCTAGAAAAATGAATGCTGGGTATAAAGATGTGTCAGGAAGTCCCTGGTCATAGCCAACACTGACTGTGTCTGGAAGATCCACGTCCAGGAAGCTACATTCTTATAAAGCAGAAGGAATACTAGTCCATCAGTTTCCACCACAGGCTGGAGAAACAGTCCTTGTAATCAACAGGTATCCCTTCTCTGCTTCTTAGCAGACTTTCAATACCTGGCAGAAAGAGAAACTCGAGAATTCTTGCAGTAAGAGAGCTACACAGCCAGTTGTCATGGCAGAAAATGACATTGTAGTCAGCTCCCACAGACAGGGGCATCAGTTCCCTAATGTTCTGTAACTCCTACATGGACAGATGAAACTGCTCTTCTCCATTCACAAAAGAAGAAGCCAGCAGTCTCTCTGGAAGGGGCCTGGCTTCCTCATTTATCTGCTACAGAAGTAGAGTGGACAGTGAAAGAAGGAGAAAGGAGGTGCATGTGTATAAGGCACCACTAGGTGCTCAACAATGCTTGCTGAAGGAATGAGAAAAGACAGTGAAGAAAGGAGAACCCACTTGTGATTGCAGTTTGATCTCTAACCAGCTAATAGCTAGATCTTTGTCATCCATACTTGTCTAAGACAGACTCTCTGGCTTTATCAGATTAGAAGTCCCATCTCCTTTCTCATGCACCTGTATTACAACGCAGTGTGTGCAGCCCATAGAGGGGAGGTCTGACTCACAAAGCACCCAGCCAAGACAGTGACTCCTGTGATGCAACTGTTTGGAAAATCTTTTCAAAACATGAAGACAGAGCAGGAAAACTTCCAGCAACATGACAGGAGACAAGTCCTCCACAACAGGGAGAAGAAAGGGGGAGTGAAGGAAAAAAGCAACCAGTTTCAGGATTGCTCTAGAGCTCGGCCTCCACCTGGCTTTTTCTTCAGTCAGTCCACGTTATAGAGGCGGCTGGGAAACATTTGCAGATAAAGTGCAAGCAATTCTCTAAGTCATAAAGCTCCGAGACAAGCATCAACTGTTGATTTGTATGGTACTCTCCAGAGTCTTGCTTGCTATAAAACACTATCCTCAGGTATCTATAGCTGTAGACTTCCATTTTAAGATTCATAACTCCACACAGGTTTAATGGAAATCAATAGATTCAGGAATCCTATATTCTTTATAATTAGTGAAAAATGCCAGTCTTCATCACAATCCAGGGTGAGATTGGTTTCATCATGTGCCCAGACACTTTTCCACGCACTGGATATAAGAGACAAATATCACCATTTATGCCTCACTGGGCAGGTACAAGAAACTAAATTATAAAGACGAATGGAGGCAGAGAAACTCAGAACAGGACTGTGGAGACAAGGGAGGGAAACAGAAGGGAGGATGGGTGAGAGGAGAGGCAGTTCTCAGCTCTGAAGGAAGTTACCCAGAGAGCTTTGCAGCATTGTGAGGGGCGAGGAGGAGGGGGTGGGGGGATTGTTGTTTTCCGACAGTTTTAGACTGTAGGGTGTTCACAGGACTCATAATATCTTCATACCATGAGTCCCTGGCAAAAAACATGGGTGCCATAATTGTTCCTTAAATCCTGGTTAGGGGACACAATCTTGTAGGTGCTCCATGACTTGGGCCCAGGTCCCCCAGAATTGGTGGAGATTAGCATGCAGGTTGAAGCAGCAGCAACCGTGGGCTGTGGAGAGGGCAGGACTGGGCAGAGGGAGAAAATCTGAACGGTCCTTGAGTGTTTTCCCTTGTTGAGGGAGGCAGGCTGTTATATACCCATGGATGTGAACTGTCCCTGGAGAGGGCAGGGGACCCTTCACCTGAAGACTGTTCTCAAGATCAGCTGAGAGTTATCAGTTGTCACTCCCCTAGAAGCACAGGAATGGGTGACTCAGTCCTTAAGGGGCCTGCACAGCACAGCCCCATGGATAAAAGTAGTTAAAGTGCCACTCCCTGACAAAACTATTAAAATGCCTGGTCTGACATTCAATAGTACATGACTACAGTTTCTCTTCAAATACCCATCTTCATGTACCTTCCTTGCAGAAAATTTCATTCCTCTCAGCTAAAACACGGTCACTTGATTTATCTGCTATTTACATCCCAGAAAGCACTTTGCCATCTCCCCTGCCCCAACCACCACTACCCTCTTCTGAAAAGAGTATGATGCATGTAGATATAGAGTATGATAGAGTTTGATAGAAGCTAGATGGATATAGAGTATAAGAAAGAAAACTTCAGAATGAAGAGATAAACACCTTCTACCTCCATTGCTCCTGATTTCCTGACCACTATCCCCAGTCAGGTGAATTTCTGCTGAAATCACCTTTCAGACTATTCTCTCCCTAACAGATCAAAGCAACCTGAAATCCAGGTCTGTTGAAATAAGACTAGGTACACTGCTTCACAGGAAAACAGCATGAAAAACAGGCACATATCATTTCACTTAATGATTTCCTGTTCTGTACATTTAACATTTATTTAAAAACCCTGCTTATGCTAGAGCAATCAATTTCTCCCACAAAGCATGATGCAAATGTCTACTATTTCCTGTGTTCCTTGAGGAATTAAGATCCAGAAACATGATGGAGAAAGCATAGTTAATTGCTAGGTTATTGGTTGCTAATAAACTAAAGCATTGTCTTCCCAAGTGTACCGAAAGTATGCTGGAAGTACAAAATGTATCTTACTGGTCCTGACATGTCCCAGACCTTCCAGCACAAGTTGCTGCTCATGTTGGGCCTTCAGAGCTATTGGAATGAAAAATGTTATAAGAATTCTGACCTAGCTGGGCTCGGTGGCTCAGCCTGTAATCTCGCGCTTTGGGAGGCTGAGGTGAGTGAATTGCCTGAGCCCGCGGGTTCGAGACCCGCCTGGGCAACTTGGCGAGACCTCATCTCTACAATAAATCAAAAAATTAGCCGGGTGCGGTAGTGCACGCCTGTAGTTCCAGCTACTTGGAAGGCTGAGGCGGAAGGATCGCCGGAGTCCAGCAGGTCGAGGCTGCGGTGGCCGGGAGCGGCCACTGCACTCCAGTATGGGTGACAGAGTGAGACTCCAACTCAAAAAAAAAAGAATTCTGGCCTAGTTTCTGGATGAAGAAACAGTTTAGAATATCCACGAACTATCTGACTCCTTGAGAAAAGTACATGCTGTATCAGTTTGAAATACTGTCATATTGACGTAAAGCTTTTCCAATTAGGACCAGGCTCTTCATCCTAGAATCCAAGAACTCAGTCAGGTGTTATAACTGACCTGTTACAATTCACCTTGTTCATCTTATTTTTAGCAATTACCTCATTTGAATTTCATTCTTCACATTTGCTGTTGTCCTTAACATCCTCCTGTACATATATTCTAAGCTAAACTGTATGCTCTTTTTGAATAAGCTTCTATTTTATTTGTTCATGGTGGTTTATATATCTTTTTTCTAACTTTATGGACTGGAATACACATTAAGCTCTCACTATATGTTTGCACAACTGACTTTGTAGTGAGCTTTTGAGAGTGATTAAAACAAAATGTGCATATAAAAAAAGCAAAATAGAAAGAGAATTAAGGCATTCAGATCAAAGAAAAGGAGATACTGAAAAAATGCCAAATGGAAGGCTCGGCATAATTGTCTGAATTTTTATTTTGTGTCTGAGCCTCCCAGAAGCCAATGGAAAAAAGAAAATAGAAATGGCCCAACTTCTTATCAGAAAGAAGAAAGCAGAAAAGGCCTAACAAAGCTATACCTAGCAAGATTCTTTTCTTTTTATAATCAATATTTTTTATTATGATGTTGTGGGGTACAGTTAAGGGTTAGGTATACAAATATGTTTCATTCGGGTACCCTATTGATAAGAGGTGCTTCCCCATCCCCAGACAGATATTTGCTACCATTAATCCCATATCCCTCCCCCCGCATGGTTTCCCACTACTGTCAGTCATTTTCTGATAGTATTAGGTTGGATGTTGAAGGTCCATTATATGAGTGAGAACATGTGATACTTGGACCTTTGTTTTTGTGAGAGGTCACTCAGTATTATAGTTCTATCCAAGTTGCTGTGAAATTCATGATTTTGTTCTTTTTTATGGCTGCATAGTATTCCATCGTGTATATGTACCACATTTTTAAAATCTAGTCCTCCTTTGATGGGCAGCATGGTTGCTTCCAGGTTCTTGCTATTGTGAACAATGCTGCGATAAACATACGTGTGCAGGTATCTTTTTTATAGAGTGATTTGAGTTCTTCCAGATATATTCCCAGTAGGGGGATTGTGGGGTTGTATGGGAGGTTGATATTTAAAGCTTTTAGGAATTGCCACACTGCTTTCCACAGAGGTTGCACTAGTTTACACTCCCACCAACAGTGTAGAAGTGTTCCCTTTTCGCCACACCCTCTCCAGCAGCTGTTATTTTTTGAGTTGTTGATAAGATTCTTAAAAATAATTCTCACAGGGATTTCTATAAGAAGTTATGCAATTTGTATTTCCCAGAAAATGCAGTTGGAAATTGTGTATGTTGTTTTCCACAGTGTCTTTCCAAAAGTAGTAATAGTCATATCCTTTTATTGTAAATGTACTGCAGACCAGCAGCTACTAGGTAAAAAAATGACATCAGTATTGACAATTCTGGCTTCATAGCCACATCTAAGCGAAACACTCCTCCTCTGGGAACACTCACCCCCATGACCTTCATATGTTGTGAACCTGACCCTTTCTTCCAGACTCAGTTCAAAGCTCACGTCTGGCCTCCACCAAAGCTTCTTTCATCAGGCTAATGTTCATGTTCTACATTCATGTGGCAGCTACATGTATGAAACTTACCATTCTTGTTTAAATATTGCTTCAGGGTTGGTCAGTAAGTATGTCTCTTCCCTCAACTACATAGCATGTTAGATTAAAAGTGGCTCCAATTTCTTTTGCTCCTTTTTCCATTGAGGAGTCTTATTATCTTCCCATTGAATCTGGGCTCTCCTCAGTGACTTGCTTGACCAATAAATATGGTGGACGTAATATTATGATAATTTCAGGCACATCCTCTCAGACAACTGACAAGTTCTGTCTGGATCCCTTAGCACTCTGAGCTGTCGTTTGTAGCATGAGTAAAGGCCACGTGCAAGTCCTCTGATCAACAGTCTCAAATGAGCTCAACCTTCCATTCATCCCTGCCATGGATGAGGAACATGATGAAGCTGTCCAGGACCTTCTAGGCCAGTTCATCTTCCAGCTGACCACCAGCAAGTGATCCTTATCAACATCATGCAGAACAAGAGAATTCTCGACCAATTCCTACAAAACTTTCAGATCAAACAAAATGTTGTTTTAAGACACTAAATTTTGGGATGGTTCGTTATGCAGTAGTTGACAGCAAATCAGTACTAAGTCCAGAGACTGAAATCACATATTGTACTTTAATTATCCATTCACTTCAGTAGCTTTGGAAGACCCGTCGTGTATCAGGCAATGCTGTAGGAGCTGGAGAGCTAGTGAAATGAATAAGACAGAAACCTCTGCCCTAGTGAAGCTGACAGTCTAATGGGGGACACAGACAATGAATACAAAAACAAATAACATTATTTTTGTAATATCCATACTGCCAGACACAGTCACAGTGCTAACTACAGAAAGTGACTAATGAATTCTGTATTTCAATGCACACACACAATGCAGCTAAGTGTGTCGTTCTCAATTTTACCTAAAAAAGCAACAAAAAACTTAACTTAATCAAAGCATTCAGATGACTAAGTTATGAACGAGACAAGTCAGATAAGCCAGGGAAGTTTATAAACAACACATTTCTGGTACAATGGATATTGTGAAAAGATGTTTACCTGTTTTCTTTGAAAAGCAGCATCACCTTTGCCTTTGGAGTCCTAAAACCTTCATTAGGAAAAAGGGGGCAAACCCCTAGCTTTTCAGAAAAGTAGGTTACTCCCTAACCAGGGTAGAAAGCATTGCTTTATAAAATATCAACATCAAAACAATATAGAAAAAATAATTACAGACAGTGTTAGTGTTGTAAGCTGATAAGGACCAGATGGTCTTTTGTATTTATGGTTTTCCTTGTGCATACAAATGCTTTGGGGATCTAATTAGCCTTCTACAAAACTCAAACTGGGTAATTACTATCATTATCCCCTTTTCAAATAAATCTGAAGTCTAAACTGCAATTATGTTTTTTATCTTACATTTGGTATTCACACATTTTAAGAATTGTTCTTTGCTATCTACTCAGAAAACTTCTTAACGTGGACTGAAGTAAATCAAATGAAGAAAGATTATTAAAATTTTTTTAAAGAAAGGGTTCACTCTCTTAGAGAAAAGTGCTGACACCATGGAAGGAATCCTCAACAAGTTCTGCCTGTCACATTTTCACTCCAATCAAGAATAAAGTCCCTTGTCTCTGAGACTTCATATTTCCACTTATGCTTTGCACAGCAAAAGAGGAGAATTTCTACATGGAGACATAACCAGTCACGCATATTAGGAAAAGGATTCTCGGTGAGATGCGATGTGGCAGCCATTTCAATTAACTTCTGACTCTGCCCCTAAAGTGCAATACCTGGGCTGGCAATGAGCTATGCAAAGGCAGCCGTGCGCATAACAAGCCTGGTATGTCATCTTTATGGACTTTTTGGCCTCGGGACAGTCAAGTCACATGGTAACAACATCTCTGTGCTGAAATGTGAAGGGGATGTAATCACGTGGGCCAGTGAGTTCGTAACAGAATTCATCAGCACCTATCTCCAGTGAGAAGTGTATGAGAAGGGCGGTAGGAAGCAGTCATTTTATTTTAAGCACAAAGCCAAGGATCAGAGTCATCAGGGGGTATGAGTGTCTTCCTTGGCAGGACAAATCATGGACAGTGACAGGTTTTGGAAATGATCACTTCCACAGCATCTCCCGAGGAGGAGGTCAAGAATAAGAATGTCTGCTTGACATCTCAACATTTAGCATCATGATTACTGATCCAGGAATCAAAATCCAATAATTGATAAAAGGAAAATTCGGAATGATGAACTGATGGGTGCTTGGTGCTGGGGAGGCACTTCTACCCAAGAGGGGCAATATATGTCAACACAGCTTCAGAGGTGCTCTCCCCCGTACCTCCTGTCTGCCTGACAGAAGATGGCTCTGGGCTGCCACTTCAATCCTTGGCCCAAGAGACTGCCCTGGGCTGCCCTGGCAGGCAACAGCACAGGAGCCCTAGCACTGACAAGGATGGTTGCAAGGTCAGCATTTCATTCTTCCCTATATGATGGCAGTCACCTTGCAATGCACAGAAATGAACCTCCAAGGCAAGCATTCATTCTTTCATTCACTCAACAAATATTTACTAGGCATATACTTTGTGCGGTACACTATGTGAGACAACTTGTGCAAGTTCAGATGTCAAGCACTGGCCTTAGAACTACTGTCAGGCTCCAGTCATAAAGGGCATTAGAGACCCCACCCAACACTGTACGCACAGACAAGGTGCTTAGGAGGCCTAGAGTATGCACACAAACAGTGTACAGCTCTTGTGTTTCAAGTTTCTGTGCCAGCCCTCATTGTTTACTGGCAGTGATCATGGTTGGAGAATTTGTAATGCAAGGGGCTGTCTCCATCTATCTCCAAGTGAATGTATCTCCTTGTAATAGCACCCTAATATTGGTACAGTCACTTTTATAGTTTACAGCATATCTTTATTCTCATCATCCTTCTTGTTGGAAGCATAACACGTGATATTATTCCAATTTTATAGAGGCACAAGATGTATGAGAAACATTAGGGGACTTACTTGCCCAAAGCTGTACAGCAAGAGAAAAGCCTATACAGGACTCACATGCAGGTCTTCTCATTACAAGTCCGCTATCTGCCTGACGAAGGACACTGGACTGACAAAGCCTTTTGCAGGAGCCTCTGATCAGAAATGTGGGTGCCAGGGCCACTCACCCAGGGGTGTCTAAGCAGTTTGTTTGGCTGATTTAGGCTGTTTGGCAACTGGAATGCCCCTCTACTTCTGAGAGTGCAGGTCCACAGCTCAGAGGAGAGGGACTGAATGGGGCAGGACCGGGTTCTCTGCATTAACCTGCAACCCGGGGTAGCAGAAAGAGCAAAGATGTTCAGGTGGCAGGTGTGGGTGCACGTCTCAGCCTGGTCCAGAGGAGCTTCATCAAGTAACTTCACCTTGTGGGAACTCGATTTCCTTCCAGGAAGCCATGATCTAAGGTGGTGTGTAGCAACCAAAAGAAAACACCAGCGTCTCAAGGCTGAAATCATGAATTCTACTTTATTTATTCATCTACCTCACAGGGTTACTGTGAGGATCAAGTGAGATGCTGTGGACAAGGTGCGATGATGGGCAGAGGGAGGGCTAGCTCCATTCCTGTAACCAGCAGACCTCCCTGTGGACTTTGTTCTACTCTGCAAAGAAGGGGCAGATAGGCTTGAGAGCTCCCACCATGGAAATGCCCCAGCATCTGAGCATCTGAGAAAGAAGCCCAGGGGAAGTGCCAGTCAAGACATAGTCTACCATCTCCCGAAAGGCAAGCTGTGAGAACCATGTCTCAGTGCTCTCCAGAAATGCTCAGTCAGTCTTTGCATGGGCAGGAATGCATCATTATCTGTCCTTGTTTAAAAATGCAAATTAAAGGGGAAAATAACGGCAACCATCTCTGCATTTTCATAAGCATTTCTTGCTGATTTAAATACAGTCTGAATTCTCTGGTCAGGATGAAATCCAAAATACCTTCCCGCTGTCCATTTAGCAGAGGGGGCTTCCTTCCAGTCAAATGATTATGTGGGGCCCAGAAAATAATTGAGATGACAGTTCAGTTTTACAGTGGAGGTTAAATTATCAAGTTGTGTCAGCTTTGTGTCCTGATGTTGATTCACTCTGCCAGCTTGCCGACCTCTGCTGATGACAACTGAAGGGGTAAACTGGTCATTCTCCCATAGGAGGGCATCTCTGCATCATGGCATTTGGGAACTAAAGGCCATCACAGTGCAGGGTGAAGATGGGAAAGAGAATGTGGCTTCAACCCAGGGCAGATCTGGCTGGAACCTTTTCTCTACCAGCATGTGTGGCTGGCTTAGATACCTCTCTCCAGTTTTGCAAAGGCAATTCACAGATGAAGAGTCACAGGTCCCTCTCTCAGATACACATAGCTCATGACCTGCTGCAACTGTTCCCATCTAGAGGGATGGACGTGTGATCCAGGTTAGACAGTGGTTTTCATGAGAATTCAGTCTTCCTCAAAGGGCTCCCACCAGCGTGTTTCAGCAACTTATTTCAACCTCATGTTTTTGGGACCTCAGAATTTCAGTAATATTTGGTAAGAGAATATTTGTCAGGTATTAACACTCATTTTTGTTTGTGTTTTACAGTTATAACAGTAAATTTCATTTCTGAACTTAGCATAAATGATAGAGTAACAAAATAGTTATACTGTGTTTGTAGTGCATTCCCCAAAAGACACATCTGTTCTAACCCTTGGAACACGTTAATGTGTTATTTCCTTATTTGGGAAAATCTTTGTAGATAGAATCAAGCTGAGCATCTCAAGATGAGATCATCATTCTGGATTACTGGGGTAGACCTTAAATCCAATGGTAGATGTCCTTATAAGAGAAAGGTAAAAGGGGATTTGGAACATACAGGAGAAGGCTATGTGAAATTGGAGGTAGAGACTGGAGTGATGCAGCCACAAGCCAAGGAGTGCCTGGAGTCATTGGAGGAAGCAAGAAAAGAGCTTTCCTCAGAACTTCAAAGGCAGCAGGACTCTGCTGAAACCAGAACTGTGAAAGAATACATTTCTGATGTTTTAAACACCCACCAATTTTGTGGTCACTTGTTATAGTGGCCCTAAGAAATGAAGAAACGAATACAGTAAGTTTATAATATCAACGTGTTTAACATATATATGCATACATGTGTGTATGTGAATGTGTGTGTATGTACACACATACACACACACACACACACACACACACACATGCACACAGAGCCAGAGCGGGAGAGGATGTATAATATATGGTGAACTTCTTTTACTCCATAGAGTCTAACTCCCTTCATTGTCTGGGATGTATGGTGGGATGCAAAGTCGCACTCACCAACTGTTAAACTGCACACTGCTGGTGGGCCAGCTACATTCACCAGCTGCACCTTACCTGGGGAAGAGACAGCCACACTGGGACCCCTAACATGGGAATTGATTAGAGTGAAGACAATATGGGGCTATTTTTTACTGAGAAAAGAATCGTTAAGTACAAGATAAAGTTGGGCTACCCGAGAGAGTTCGCACTAAGTGCATTAATAATATAAATATTCAAAAGTGAAGGCACAGAGTGCTCACTCTTTAAAGGCAATACATGGCATGAAACCTGTAGTGATGGTTCGAATACATGATTTTATAACTCGGTGTCCTTATTTTTATGTGTATGCATTTAGAGTGAAACTTTCCCATATGTTTCTACCTGGTTCTATTAATAACAATAATATAACAGTCATAATGGTCCTAATTAATAATTACTAAGCACTTACTATGATTCAGGCACCAGGTTAGACCTCTGTGTGCATTATCTTATGTAACAAATCCATACAGAAGTCCTCTGAGGACTGTATCTTTCTATCTGTCTTGCAGATGAAGAAGCAAACAAGATGTTCAGTAAGACAAAGTACCTCCCAGGCTAGGGGCGTTCTTATAATCAACAGGAGTGGGAGGCTTCTATCCCAGCTGCTGGGCTCTGGGGCTCCTGACTCTAAGCCACACACATCAGGCCTGGGGTAGAGGAATCTAAATCTGTTGTGGGATTTTTCTCATGTTCTTATAATCCTTTAGAAGATCCTGACGTGACCTCCCCAAGCTCCCTGTCCCAATATATTTGAAGAAAGAGGAAAAATAAAATTCACAATACTAAACAAAGAATGCCGGGAACTGAGAGGTACTAACAGGATGAGTAGGGCTTGGCCCAGGAAGGTAGGAGGACTGGACACTCCAGGGAGAAGGGATATAGAGGTGGAGGGTGCAGGTATGTGGGAATCTGGCCTGGCATTTTCCACGGAATCCATCAACACCAAGTTCATGAACTTGAGTGCAGCCCCAGCCCTTTCCTGTAAGGTGATTAAACAAATTAGATTTCCACTCTAGAAAATACACTTGTAAAGTGAATAAGTGTGAATACAGCTCATATGGTCCATAAGACTAAGAAATGATTCTCAAAAACAGAGTTTACCCATAAATAACCACCAAAACTGACTGGTAAAAAACTGAAAAGCATGATACATTCAGAACCAGAAAGCCACCCTCAAATGCATCCTCCTCATGGCTGGGCAGACTCACACAACTCAGATATTTTTGATGCAGGGCTATTTCTATACTCAGATTTTTGTCAAACTCCATGCTCAGATGTTAAATGGCTCCTTGGCTCCCAACAGAGTGGGCAGGCCAGGTGTATTAGGCATCTCAGAAAGAGAGAGAGAGAAAAGTAATTTTTTCGCACCACGCTGCAGCGCAATTTGTACAGAACTACAAGATGTTGCGATGCTCCCTGAACTACATAGAGAGGCATCCAGCTCTCTGAGTATGCTTCGTCCTTGTAGCGTAATTTATTAGACTTAAAGAAAACAGGCTGAGCCGCTCCTTAGCATAAGGGGAATGCGAAGTAGTATTACAGATACTCTTGCTCCAGTGTGGCAGACACTAAATCGAAGTCCCTGGGGTCCTAAGAATGTATATAGTCATTTATCCCACATCTTCATGCAATACTGATTCACATATTAAGGAAGGCCTAGGTGGCTGATTCCTGAGCAAGAAGGGATTTGGTCTGGAAGTCAGCCTGGCTTAATTCATCTGTATCTATGCCTTTGACTATTAGCGTTAATATATTTATAAGATTATAATAACCAATTAGTGCATTAGCCTGGGGAAATGTGGATACATAGGGAATAAAACATGCTGCCTATGCTTGTGGGAATGGGATCAGCACCTTCTCAGTCAGCAGTGACTTATGTCAGACTAGGAGGAGCTCTAAGAGTTTAGTAATAAATCAGTGAACAAGTTCCTCTATAGTCTGAAACACGACCAATGTCACTAACAGACCAAACATCATTAGTTTCTTTTAAATAAATATCACTTCACAAGAAGGGATAATAGGTATTGAAAATCAGATGTGTTCAACACCATTGGCCAAGTTTCATGTGCTCCTTCATGACTCCCAGAAGAACAGAATTTGCATCCGAAAGTCTTCAATACTTCTGAAAACTAGTATTGGTGCTGACATTTTCTGTGAGGTTGATAAGTGTTTGGTTCAATTGTAAAATCCAGTGGTCCCAAACATGTAGAAAGAAGTTGAAAGAGCAAAATTTCATAACACATATTCATTTAGATTTAAATATAACACCAAACACTGCATTTCCCACTTATAAAACCTGCACTCCAAAAGCCCAAATTTATGATACAGCATAGTTTAATTCACTCACAGGAAAAGGGAGAATCAGAGAGATACTATCAAAACTGACAATCACAATGAAATACACTGGAAATCTTAGTCAAGGCAAGCTGACGTGGAAACAAGGGCAAAAAATGCCCAAGAAAGAATTCCTAAAAGCTTCTTGCTATTTACTGCATTAGAATCAAGATCATTTTCAACAGATCATGAAAACATATATGATTTCAGGGTTATGCTTAAATTTGCATACACACGCCTATTTGCTTTCCACACTATTTAATGCAGCCTAAATTTAATATGCAAATTAGTCACTCTATCACCCAGTGCAGTGACCACCTCTCAACTTTTTTGAAAGCCATTTTACAGAGTTCTATTTACTGCAAAGCGAAGTCAGCAAAATCCATATGGTAAGATTCATATTTCCATGTGACCGTGATCCATCCCAGAGTATGCACCAAACATAATAAGAAGTACACGGACTTCCCAGACCTCAGGAGTATCTGTCATCCAAAGGAGGGATGTGCAGTATATTGCGGGTAAAAAAAAAAAGTAATATTCAAACAGCATGTCGTTTTTTCTGAAATTCCAATTTATTTCCAGAAACTGTATGCCTAACATATTGATTCATTTATTTTAAAAACAAAAGCCTCATGTATAATGAGGGGATGTCATTATCCATAACATGAAAGAGTCAGGATCATTTACATAGTATATAAGATACATATTCAGAAGCTCAGCAAGGAAAGATAAACCTCATTATTCACAGCTACTTTGCTGTTGCTTCCTTGGGAGATTTTTATAAATACAAGGAGGCAAATGCTCACGGAGTATCCACTGCCCGTAATGTGTGTGCACGTCAGCCTGTAAGTTACTTGGCTACTTAGGTGGAAATGAAAACTGTGCTGCTATTTGCCAAGCGCTCCTGTGAGGAAGGTATTCATGACTTTAGCACAATTAATGACAGAGATATCCTATAGGTATTAGTATTCATTGCAATGATTCATTGCTAAAGTCAGGGAATTTAATCTTTTCAGCAATGTAAGAGACAGGTTACATTGTCCTTATTTTGTTAGTGAAATAAATGGCGTTAAAAAAAGGATTCAGCTGGGCTCGGTGGCTCAGCCTGTAATTCCGCGCCTTTGGGAGGCTGAGGTGAGTGGATTGCCTGAGCCCGGGGTTTCAAGACCCGCCTGGGCAGGCGAGACCCCATCTCTACAATAAATCAAAAAATTAGCCAGGCGTGGTAGCGCGCGCCTGTAATTCTGGCTACTCAGAAGGCTGAGATGGAAGGATCGCCGGAGCCCAGCAGGTCGAGGCTGCGGTGGCCGGGAGCGGCCACTGTACTCCAGACTGGGCGACAGAGTGAGACTCCAACTCAAAAAAAAAAAAAAAAAAAAAGGATTCATCCTTCGTGACTGCTTCTCAGCTATCCTCTCTTCTCAGATAACAGAACAACAGGTCTGCACACCTTTGAATCAGATCTGAGGCTTGAAGAAGGAATATGCAATCATACTAGTACTTCTTAAACCAATATTCAATGGAACATTGATTTTTCACTCCTTCTCTCCCTCACACTCTCTCTCAACAGGCTATCAGCTTTGTGAGGGAGAGATCATCTTCTCGTGTGTCTTGGTACCTACTTTGTCACTTTGATGCCAACTCTCGCAGCCTAATTCCTGGATGGAATACTTGCTAGTAGAGGTCTGCTGTCACTGAATGAGGGATCCTCTGAATGATGACAGACATGGGTCAGTTGGAGCAGGAGGAATGCACTGCTCTGAGAAGTGAGTGGTTCACCACAGACCAAATTGGCAGGGATGGCTAGACGTCCAAGCAGAGAGGACACACAGGCCCAGTGCCAAATGACATGGATGGCTGCAGCTGAAATAACTTAATTTTACTTAGAATGTGTCATTAAATTATTTGAAGAAAGAAATGGTTGAGGCTAACAATGAAAAGGAAGCAGCTGGATTGTCACCGTATTTCTTTTGACAGAGACAAAGTGAGTGTGCACCACTCACCTAACCCCAGCAAGGGCCTGGAAGCCTGGAGCCCAGTTCCTTCTACAGGGACCCTATCAGGATCAGCAGAGGCTGCAGCAAATTCTACGCTGGGCAACTCGAAGAAAAGCCGAACGGCTGTTATGATGAAACTTGCTGACCTTATTATTGTTTAATAGCACATTGATTTTCCTTTACTGTTGGATCTTTGTTTCTCAGAGACTAGTAAATGCCCCAAACAGTTTTGCTTTTTTTTTTCATTTCTTTTTTAGAGATGTTAAAATTTACTGCCTAACAGGGTGATCTAATTTGTCTAAATTCTACCCTTTCTCTCCCTGATGCAGTAAGTCCTTAAGAAGATGTAACTGAAAGGAATTGTAATTTCTGAAGAACTCTGACTGGAATATGGATTATGGATAAGGTAATGACATGTCTCTGATTTATAGAAAGAAGAGTCCCGAGTATAACTTAGCCTCAGCTTTTTAAAAATTTCCTGCCCAATCATGTATCATGGCCAAAGTCAAAAGATGTCTTTGCATCATTTAAGAACAGAGGACCCCGTAAGAACCGCTTACATCCATTTCTAAGACTTTGTTACTGAACACACAATGACTCAATATGCTTTTCCTAAATAAATTATAACCACTTCAAGTTAAAATATTTATTTTTAGTTGTAAGACAGAACACTTTTCTCCTACACTTTAATCTTCTCTTAACACAAAAGATTGTAAGTATTTAAGTCCCTCCAGTTACATCAAAAGAGAATAATCAGTTTCTGTTCAATGCTAGCTGAGTTAAATAGCAGCTCTGTTTCCAGAAAGATAATAATGTCAAAAGTCAGAGAGAAAAACAGCAGGCATTTTGGGGAATTTAACTGCTGAACAAATGGCTGGAAGGTGCTTCAAAGTCAATTTAAATAAGTTTTTAAAAAATTACACCCTGAGTTGAAGCCTAAGAATTCTTCTTCTCTCTCTATAATTAAAACATAATGCTGAAGAACTCATCAGACAGTGACTCCTGATATTTTAAAAATAAAGTAAAATGTCCTCATGTTATGGCTTATTATTAAATATATTTTAATGTACTAAAAATGAAATCAATTCCAATGGAAAACGAACTACAGCATATGTTACTTCCTCAATATCAGTAACACCAAAATGCCCTGCTGAGGATTTGGTCTTAAATATTCTGTGGGCGAGCAGGTCGGAATGATAGAGAGGAAAAAAATCTAAATCCAGGCATCATAGTATGCTGACAAATGCACAGACCTCATGGCGCTGGGGCACGGAGGAAGAGTGCATGGATTGCCCCAGAACTACTCATAGTAGTGTCCTCAGGTTGTCATGGAAAGGACCACCACCTGGACAGCCTAAGCAACAGACATTGTTTTCTCACAGCCAGCAGTGGCAAAGAGGCCCCATCCTCTTGTCAAAAGGATTGAAGTTAAGTGCAGACCGCGATCAGCACATGTACCTGTATCTGCCTCTGATTTAGCATGAGATCCTTGAGAGAAGGAACTGCTCGTTTAATGTGTATTTCCACAGCACTTAGCACAGTTCTCAGTACACATATGCAACAGATAAGTTAATCTTTTATACTGGAGTAAAAATAGTGAGACATGCAGGCAGAAGATGAACCCAACTGGATACTAACATGTTCAATTTTTACTTTCTCTGTTGAAGGTCACTTTGCAAAACACCATTGGAAAGGGGTTCAACAGTGACCAGGCTCGCATTTATCAAGTGATATATTTCTCCTTCCATCCTTTGCCTCAAAGGCTAATAAAGAGCAGAACGAGAAAGAACCTAATAGAACATTGTTCGGTGATCAATGTACTATTTCAACAGGGGAGTTTATTGCCTTTCAGAATTTTTGCTCTTCTTTCTCCAGGTCAATCTTCTGAATTTCAGGACACAGAGAATGAAGAACACATTGGGGAGCTATTCAACAGCTTGTCCAACAATACTGACTCCCACTCAATCACTGCACTGCAGAGTTCACACGGGTATCATCCTAATTTTTAGGATGTTGGCAAACTAAAGAATTTTCTTAAACATATTTCTCTGACAACATATTTGGCTTATGTTGGCCTGGAAAACTTAACCATCATATTTTCTGTTATCTAGGAACACTAATCAGATAAGAAATGTCTACTGAGCCCACGTGGAATGTGCACTCTCTTATATCAAGACCCAGAACGTTCACTCCATTAGATTAAAAACTATTGAACCAGGAGGGAGTCAAAACCCCTCAATTGCATGCTTTTGTATATGAAAAGTTTCTTTTGTCTGTGCAGCCACTTATGCATAAATAAGCAGAATTGGTGACATTTAGTCAACCCACACATGTCATAAGGCATTAGCGAATTAAAGAAAATCAAGAACCAGGTACATAAAACTTATTAAACAAATACAGTAAATTGTAAAATCATGTCTTCAGTTAGTTATTATCAACAAAGGTAGCAGGTAAAAAATGATGAGAAATGTGCTGAGAACAAGGACAGGTGGCTATGTCCCATAGAATATGAGCCACTTTGTCAGGGGCAGTGACAATAACTTATGCTCCACGACACGCATTTCGCCAATGACTGAGGAGTGAAGAGTGGCACTTCCTTTCTGACCTGAGGCCCAGAATAGGAATTAACCGCAACCACAATGAAACCTGGAAGAACAAATTTATGGGCCAGAAGGTGAAACCCCAAAAATGCCTTCTGCAGCTCAACCCACAGCATATGAATCTCCTGTAAGACACTGACCAGGGACTGAGGTCCACTATGGGAATTTGTGTCTGTCTTGTTTACCTTCTTAACTTCTCTCCTCTCATGTGCAGCTGGGCAGGACCTGGCCCTGGGAGGCCTTACCTCCTGTCTGCAGAATAGAGTAACTGCCTGACCTTCAGAAGCAGTCAGGACAAATTTATTTGTTAATTTATTGAGTTGGAGTCTCACTCTGTCACTCAGCCTGGAGTTCAGTGGCCCGATCTCTAATGCAAACCTTGACCTGCTGGGCTCAGATAATCCTCCCACCTTAGCCTTCCAAGTACCGGGAACTACAGGTGTGCACCACCACATCTGGCTAATTTTTATTTATTTATTGTGGAGAGGAGGTCTTGCCAGGGTTGGTCTCAAACCCCTGGGCTCAGGTAATCCTTTCACCTCCACCTCCCAAAGTGCAGGGATTATAGGCGTGAGCCATGGCACCCAGCTCAGGATGTTGAATATGTGCTTTCAAAGTCAGTTGGCAGAAGCTGATTATCCAGCAGTGCCTCACTTATCCCCTCGTTACATTCAGCTCTTTCTCCATAACCCACCTGGCTCTGGGCCATTGTGCCTCTCATTAGCGCCTTTCATGAAAGCAACCTGGGAAAGCAGGGGATGTGAAATTCAAATGACTGCTAGTTTGACAGCAGGAAAGATAAAAAAACGGAGTGACTTCAGATTTTTATATTTTCTGTAAGTTTATATCATCCATGTCGGCCTTGTCTTCATCAGCATGAGTAGGCAAGGTCGAGCTAGAATGACTGTATTTACCACATAGCAGCTGTGCAGTGAGCTGACCCACAAGTCTTTCCAGATGTTCTATGCAGATGATCTTTCACAAAGGGTGGCGGAAGCAAAGACAAATATAATCTCCAAAACAGTAACAGTAAACACAGGCTTGCAAATGTCACCTATCACCTATGCTACACTAAGAGCCAATTATTTAAGCTGACATATTTCCTCCAAGAAACTACAAATACTCCTTATACATAATGCAGCTATCCAGCAAAGGGCCAGAAAAACTGGCAACCTTTACAGAAGGAGATGGAGGTCAGATGGAAGCCCAGTGGTTTCTGTAGGATCAAAGAAGACAGAAGCTCTCCATCTTCCCAAGTCACCAGCTGACTGGACAAGCACCTACTGTCCTGAGCTCTGCTTTCTGCATGCATGTGATTATGTAGAAAATGGGAATGACAAGTTTCAATTTCTCAGTGACATTATATTGCAGCAAATATCCCTACTATCTGAAAGAACCAGCAGGGAATTCAGAGACTCAGTGAGGAGACTGTCATGGTGATCCTTTGTGACAGAGAAGACCCAAACCACAATGACAATGCCTCTAATTCAACACTCACCTGAATAGGTCAGGGGAGAATATACAAGTATAGACATTGTAAAGTTGAGATCTGTGGCAACAAAGCTAGAGAAAGGTCACTTTTAAGCAAAATAACTGTCTCTCAGTGGGAGAGAAGATTCCAGCTGACTTGAAGATCCGTAGGAGGAAAATAAATTGCAAAATTCTTGACTTAATACTAATCCCAATCTGCTTGCTGGCAATTTGGGTTTTAAACATGCTAGCCCCCAAGCTTACTGCTTTATATGTTTGATCTGTAAGTAAGAATTTTCAAAGAAGCTGTGAGCTGAATAGTGCATGCTTTCATTAATCTAGCTCTATTGATCACCTGCCAGGTATTCGGCTAGATTCTGAGAATACAGCATGAAGAAGCCATATTTCCTAACTTCACAGAGATAACCATCACTAGGGACAGTGAAAACATAAATTACTGCTAGTACTTGGGAGAACCTGATAGAAGACTGTCACAGTGGGTGATGAGGGTCTGAAGTTGGGACACAGCAGAAAACCCACTCAAGAAATATTTAGGAGGAAAATGGGAAAGTTTTGGTAATTGTTTAAGGTTGAAGGTGAGAAAAACTAGACAAGGATGGCTTCAAGTTGTTAGCTTGGTTGACAGTGGTATCTCGGCTGGACAAAAGAAAAAAAAGCATGCTGCAGAAGGTTTAGTGAGGAAGACAATGGGCTGCGATGTGGACAAGTTGAACCTAAGGAGCTTGGAAGGCATTCAGACACACATATCCAGCACACAAAGATATCAAGGAATCTGAAGCTTAGGTAAGAGAGGGTCAAAGTCGTGGGTGCATGTGGATGTCATCAACATACCTGTGGTAGTTTAACCATAAGAATGAAATTGCTCAGAGTCTATAGGGAATGATGTTAGAGGGCTGAGTAATGGTGTCATGGGAAAATCAAAATTTAAGGGGTAGGAAGAAGAATTGGAATCCACAAAGTTTACCAAGAAGGAATTATCAAAAGGCTGGAGGAATGAATGGGGGAGCACATTGTCATAGGTATCAAGGGGGGAAGTCCAAAGTGGGAATGACCAGTGACATCTGGTATCCAACAGTGGACTTACATGCCACTGCATTCAGCAGGTAGCAAGGGCCATGGAGATCCTGGCAAAAGCATATTTACCAGCATGAGAGGGATAGAGACCAGATTGAGAAGGACTGCTGAGTGAAGAGAGGAAATGAGAAATGAATCAGACCACTGTCCAGTGCCTGACAACATACCAGAATCACCCTGGGAGCTTGCTAAGAAACAGATCTAGGCCACACTCTGAAACTTTTGAATCAACATCTCTGATTAGGATCCTACAGATCTGTATTTCATCATGCTCCCCTGCTGTTCTGGCATACAGGTTTGTTAGGAACACTAGGCTCACTTTCAAGACACTTGGCACAGAGTGGAGTGAGAGAGAGAGAGACCAGAGTCTGATTTGGATGGGGGTAGGAAGGAGGGATGAGAGACTTGGGCATATTCACAGGTTGGTGTCGAAGAAGGACAAGGAGAAGTCTGACAGGAGAGAAGAGGTGGGAGATCCTGGGGATGCTGACTGCTTAGCACATAGTAAGAACTCAATAAAATGACAGTACCCTTTCCTTTCATTCTCCCTTCAGTAGAACGAAATTTCTAACTTAGCTATGAGCCATTGACTCTTCCCATTGCTACTGTGTTATGATTAGTTTCTAGTTACACTGATTATTAAAGAATGATCGGCTTATAGAGAACAGTCTGGGTGTATGCTGCAACTTAATTGACCCTGCTATAGAGCACTGCAGTTATAGGTGGAATTTTATGTAAGAAAAATTGTACATTCTTCTTGCTCTTGTCACTATATTAATCCTGGATAACTGAGAAGCTACGCTGTCTACATGCAGAATATAAGTTCTACTAAATTATGAAAAGAAAGTCTGATATGCTTTTCCCTTCAAAAAGTCCATTATAGGCTCATTTCAAGGAAAATTCCTGCACTGTGTGTGTGCTTGTGTGCAAATACATGCATGTGCACACCCCTTCTTGTTTCAGAAGATCTGGCTGCTAAGTCACCACCTGAAATAATAGCTGCACACACATGACATCATAATAGTCTCCACAGCAACTGTGAGTGATATTACAAACCTGCCCGAGACTAACTGGGAAGGATAAGCAAAAAGACAAGAGTGGACAATCTCCTAAGCAACAAATGCGCTTTTTCCATGGAAACACTCACTGCCTTTTGGAAAAGAAAAGAAAAGGAAACACAGATAATAGACATAGGTACACAATAGTTCCTAAATATAACATGTCACTAAGCACCCTGTCAATTGCAATTTGAAGACCATTCAACCTATGAGAATACTCGCTGAAAGAAAAGCTTCCCCTAGTTTAATGTTTTAAGAGAGGAGGGCAGATCTTCCTTGAAGTCAATCATCATATATTATCACAGCTGCTCACAAAAGAAGGCAAATGTGAATGGAGCAAGACATTAGTAAGTTTTCAGATTTGCTCCATTTTAAAAAAACACCAAAGAACAGAAACCAAACAATAAAACATATGCATTATGAGAATACAATTAGTATTATAAAAAGCCACTTATGAAGAAAACCAAGCAAGGTTCTTTTGAAATAGTAGGGTCCACTACTGAATATAAGATCCAATTTACATTCCAAAAGTTATCTAAACAATGATTTTAGGAAATATTTACTAGGCACACACATAGGCATTACATATCCATTACTCAGTAGTAAAGGCCCCTACATTGATGGCCCACTGTGGTTGGAGATCAGGCTATGCCTTGGGCGTCGAATATCTGAACTATGTTACACAACAGCCCAGTGAAGAAGACCATATTGTCCTGTGTGTCAAGTGAGGAAATGGTGGCTGGTGAATAAATATTCCCAGGTCACAGAGTAGGTGTCAAGCTATGATTCAGACTGTCTACTGGCTCCAAAGCCCCATGCTCTGCTCATGGGCTCTGTCACCTCTGTACACAAACCTTACTCACTTATAAAGCTGTTCTTTTCATGCCTTTTGCTGTAATCCTTTCATGATTAATGCCAATTCATCCTTATAATGCCATAATGCCATCACCCTATTTATCAACAGCATGCACATTTTGCTTTTCACAGTATAATCAGCAGTACTGTATAATCCTGCTAGAGGAAGGTGTGCCATCAAGAGAACCTGTCCAAGTATCTCACTTTATTGCTGAGGAAACCCAAGTCTAAAGGCAGTAGATTTCTTTCACAAAAATGAGACTTCTTAGAATCAGTCTGCCCTAGGCTTTCAAACCATGGCTTCTTCCACCTTACATCCTTTATTACCTCATCCTTGTGATTTTATTCATAAATTATTTTCAGGGGCCATCTCTGTCCCCTCTTCTTGTCCTCTCTCTACCCCTCCCCAACTAAATTTCAGGAGACTTAGGAGCCATATTATGTAAGGAAAGTTTAAGTCCCAAGGAACACATTCACAAAAGATTCCCACTCTGTGAATTGCTGACAAGGAGACCTTTGAGGGGGCAGCTGCCGTTCTGTCCTCCCCATGCATCGCAAAGTCATACCTCCCTAGGTTTTATTTGTCTTCTCTGATGCAACAGAACTTTCAACAATGAATCAAGCTATCGACCTCATTTGCTCATAGAGGGACACTGAAATCACTGCTCTGCATCTTTCTTACTATCCTTTATATGAACAGGTCTATCTTATTAATCTATGACGAACTTATTAATGTTAACATGAGTTACACACATATCAAAGAAGACCCCAATGATTCTACAACATTTAATATTCTCCAAAGGCCTTTAAAAAGTAAGACATTTGTAGATTACCCATAACTAATAAATGGGGATTTGTAGACTAATTAAAATTCACAGGGTGAAGAAGTCTATGCCTGTTTCAACAATGTTGAAGCTTCGTTAATGAAATTCACTGTTTTTTCCCTTAAGAATATCACTGGGTGAATTAACTACAGTTGTATTAAATGACTCTTACTGAGATGGACAGCATTAGTGATGGGGCTCCCACCATAGCAGAACAAGCACTATGCATAGTTCATGGGAAATGAAATAAGCAAGCCTGATAGCTGGCAGAGCCAATAAAGCGGAGGAAATCTGCCCTGACAGCCCTGTCACAGCCATCCCATCTACTCCAGGCTCTTCTGAACTCTTTGTTGGTTTAGAAAGGAAATACAAATCCCTTCACAATCATCCCAGCTTCTCATGAACACTCTCTTCATTTCTCCATCAAGACAAAGTTCTGGAACTACTCCTCCATTCATTCTGTAGCCACTTTAGCATCTTCTAGGATATAATAATTTGCCCCAAAAGGATCCATGCAGCTATGAGAAATAGAAGCCACAGAGCCAAACTCATTAAGAAAAACATCAGACTCATTCTGAAGAAAAAAACCATTGGGATATGCCAATTTCAAATTCCCTTTCTCTTGATGTAAAAAAATCATTGTACTTAACTAAAAAATTGATACATCAAATTCTTTTTTGGATCTCCTTAACCTAAAAAGTCTCAGGTGGTATTCCTCTACACTTCCTGATTAAATTGGGGAATTAAATCATGTTATCAAATTAAAACTCAACTTTTGAAACTATTATCCCGATTGTCTTTCTTTAAAATTAACATTCAATAATAATAATTTAGGCAAACATAATTTCAGTGCCATTCTTAAACTGAGGAGGAAAACAACCATAGATAAATCCAAAGTCAGGCTTTGGGCCTGTGCCAGGGATATGTTAAAAGGAGTTTTCCAGAGTAAAACTTGGTCATTTTCCAAACCTCAGGCATCTTCCAGCTAATCCTGCATTAGGTTGTCATTTGCTTGGTTCACTTCAAAGCTCTGGCTAGTCTTTTGCATTTTTCTGAAAATAAGGAGTTGTCTGTGGAAATCATTTTGTCAGACAATTTGGCAAGTCACTTACAATTCTCATTAATTTCAGTACTTTAATTAAACCTAGGAAGTCCTCTGCCCAATGTGATTCTCCTTTCTGGGTCACAATTCATCTTTGTCTTCAATAGGACCCAATGTTTCAAAGTGACAAAAGAGAGGAATTTCAGGCCTGGGGTTAGTTAAGCGAGTCTTGGGATTTGGCCAGTACTGACAATTCTGCTCTACCCCCCTCAAAAAAAAAAGAAAGAAAGAAAGAAAGAAAGAAAAACACTGAAGGACAGATACTTGTTATACTGACCTGGGAGCTGACAATCTATTCACCCCACCTCATCCCATAGAGCATCAAATGGCCATAGCCAATGACAACTTGGGGGAAAATAAAGAGTCATCAGCATGGTGTCTGAGTATATTTAGCTGCTATATTTGATCGCAACTCTTTGCTCTCTGGGCTATCTGTCTGAGTTTTGTTGGGAGCTCTAGCTGACAATACGACCGTGGAGAGCTTCTAAAGACTGCATTTGCTGGTCACTGGTGTCATTTTTGATGATGACAACCACTATCTTGGGGACGGGGAGCTGAGACACCGATAATGTCATTCAAGTGGAATGTTTTCCATGCTAAAAGATCTGGCAGCCAGTGTAGAAGTGAGACAGCCCATCGGTGCGCCATAGCTTTGCTTCTCTAGGCACTGTGAGAAGACCAAACCAGTAGAGACAAAGGTGCTGCACAGGCAGCATTCCACAATCACAAAACAAGCGGCTTATACGGACATAAGGCTATAACACATTTAAGGAAAATGCAACATGGGCAGCGTAGCATGAAACCAAGTTCATCCTCTCCCTGGCATCCTTCAAAACTCATTTTTTTCATGTTCTCTATCTCAACAAATGGCCCCACACCCTCTATAATGGGCTGAATTGTATCCTATTTGGAGACTGTGTGTTTACAGACACTTACAGTTCATCACATTAAAATGAGGTCATTAAGGTGGACCCTAATCATATATGACAAGTGATCTTGTAAGAAGTGGAACTTTGGAAATAGAGACAGAAGCACATAGTGGAAGATACTGTGAAGAAATATAGGGAAGAGTCAACTATTTGTGAGCCAAGGAGGGCAGCCTTGAGCAGATCCTTCTCTCATGGCCCTTGTAAAGAACGAACCCTGAAAAACATTACAAAAACATCGCCAAACATTGGTTTTAGGCTTCCAGACTCCAGAGATGTAAGGCAAAACATTTCTGTTGTTTGAGTCACCCAATTTGTGGTACTTTTTACAGCAGCCCTAGCAAATTAGAACACCCAACAAGTCAGATCTGATATTTCCTCTCTCTCAACTCAGAGCCACTTAACATCTCTGAGTCACTTCTTTCTACCCCATCATAAAGATGACCAGGTCCATGTCTTATTTGTCTTTGTACCTGTTTGATTGTATATCTACTGTAGTAGTGTTGGGCACATAGTAAGAGTTTCACAAATATTTGCTGTATGGGATAAACAGTTTTAATATTCTAAAACCGGCAATGTTAATTCTAGAACATCCTAAATGTTATAATTTAAAAAAGTGATCATGTAATCTTTTTCCTCTCTCCAATTTAGTAACTTTTCTAATGCAGTAAATAAGAAATGAACCATCTTGCTTTCCTACAACATCAATATGGTATATTTACATTCTCTTTTTGGTATATATAACAAAAAACATGAGTTGACACATTCTCTATTAATCCATCTGATTTAGGACCAGGTTTTCAGATTGTTTCAATGCAATTCTAACCAGCACGTATGTAGTGTGAGTACTGCTGTATGTTGTACATGAATGCACTGGAGGGGGGCAAGAGGAGGGAGTGAAGCAGGCAGGTGGTATGGCGAAGACTAAAAATGCTAACATGAGTAAGACAAGGTCTGTCTTCAATAATCTCACAGATCACTGGGAAGCACACTTTCTTCATCTACAATATTTAACTAGGATTAAGCAGCTACATGGGACTATGGTGGACCAGTATGATAGAAACCTCTTGCCTTTGGGCTCTTTTCTGTTTTTAAGACAATGTCAGGGTTAAATACCAGGAATTTCAAGAGCAAGGAGTAAAAGACATTAGACATCATTGGGGTCAACGTTGTTATGGGAGGTGCCTTGAATCCAAACGTACTGGGAGGCCTCTCTGGGGGATCTCACGATCAGTGACTGATATATTGTCATGGAACCACCCAGGAACACAGTAATAATTCTTCAGGAAGAAACTTTTTCACACAGGAGAGGCAGACATGAGGCTGCTTTTGCAGCCAAGTGTCTTATATGAAGTCTCAGGAAAGAAGAGCATGATTTCAGGCAGAAGATTTAAACTCCTTTTTATTAGCTTTTGTGGCTTCACTATGAAACCAGGGCTCAAATGAAAACTCTATATGACCCTGCAATTGAAAAGCCCTCTTTCCTGTCCTTTTAGCTGATTTTCCACTACTTCCTTCTAAAATCTCATGAAAACAGGTCACGCGTGACTTCTGATGTGTGATGCTTCAGTTAGAAGGTTGATATATAAAAACACACAGCAATCCTGTTTCTTATCACAAGGGAAAACCTCAGATGCTCCCCAGGAGCCAAGGCTAAGGAAGCAGCAACGATGGATTCACAACAAAATCTTACACAACAATGATCTTACCCTCTTTCTCTCTACTTGCTTGTGTTTATGTACTTTACTGCCTCCAAAAATTGCTTAGCAAAAAATTAGTGGGGATATTATTTATAATAAATAAATAATATTTAGCATAAAATAACTATATTAGTAAGAGTATTAATTAACTGCACTAACCTCAGAAAGTGTTTCATAATTATGGGCTACCAAAATTTTTAAGGTGTTGAAAAAAAATTAACTAGTAGTTAATGGTGAGAACAAGAACTCTTACCTACATTAAAGTACCCATTCCTCCAGTCCCGAAATCAATGGGTCTAAAAACATGAAACCATTAGAATGACATGAGTTGTTAAAATGCAGATTCCTGATATGCAACTCAGAGCCACTGTGCCAAAATCTGATTTTTAGACAAGCATCTTGGAGGTTTCTGATGTGGAGGGCTTTGTTGATTATGGCGTGAGAAACAATGCTGTCAATATTCATTAAGGTTGGCTTTTATTATAGGCACATACAATTTTAATGCCATTCGTATGCATCATCTCATACGAACTCGAAAAATTCTTAGAACAGACTTTAGAAATCACCAAATAGTCAAAGAACAGCATGAATTACAAGAACATGCCTTTACAGTAAGACAACGTATAGAAGAATACTGATCATTAATGGTTTTAAGGAAATCAAGATGGCCCTGAGCTGCATGTGCTGTGGAAGCTAACAATGCTGCAGCGGCGTCTGAAGAAGTAAGCCAGATTACACAGTGAAGATTATGCCAAAAATCTTTGTGGGTCACTCGATTCTCTTCATCTCCCCCAAAGAATTGATATGGTTGAATGAGCATCAACATCTCAAGGAGGAGAATTTGGGAGTGAAGTATAAACCTTAAAGATAAGCAATAAGTGCTGGTGATTTCACCCATGTGTAATAGTGTTTTACAAAGACTTTGTTAATAAGAAGCTTTTATCCCCCTACACACCTTCTGCAAAAGATAAAGAATTCTTCTATTCCCTCAATTTTTTTTATTGTTTATATATTCTTGATTCCCCAATGAACTCTATCCCTCTGGTTAACTGGGAAGGAGGCAGTCTGATAATATCAGGGTAAAAGGCACAATTAAATTTTGGAATCAAATCAGAAGGTCATTTTCAAGATCAATCCTTGATTTGAGATGGTGATTGTATGGAATGCATGTTCCTCCAGATTCATATGTTGAAACCTTAATTCCCAATGTCATGATATTTTAAAATGGGGCTCCGGGAGGTAATTTGGTTGTGAAAGTGGAGTCCTCATGATGGAATTAGTGTCAATATAAGAAAAAACATAAGAGATCTTGCTTCTTCTCTCTCTGCTCTATGCCATGTTAGGATACAGTGAGAAGATAGTCATGTGCAAACCAGAAAGAGTGCCCTCACCAGACATCAGGTCTGCGGGCTCCTTGATTTTAGACGTTCCAGTCTCCAGAACTGTGGCAAATAAATGTTTGTTGTTTAAATCATCCTGGCTATAGTATTCTGTTACAGTAACCTGAACATACTTAGATAGTGATGAAAGAAACAATGAAAAATAAAATCAAATAAAAGAGGCTTTGATAGGTATAAACCCAATAGACATAATCATCAATTTAAAATATAAACTACAAAAAAAATTTTTTAAATGAGGGAATGAGAGTGAATAAAAGTGTACTGCATAAAAAAGTCAAGTTTTACTAAGTAACTTATAAGATGATTGGAATGAAATTTATTTTTAAAAAAGAGCTGGCTGGGCTCAGTGGCTCAGTCTATAATCCCAGGACTTTGGGAGGCCAAGGCGAATGGATTGCCTGAGCCCGTGGGCTCAAGACCAGCCCGGGCAACTTGGTGAGACCTCGTCTCTACAATAAAATAAAAAATAACTAGGTGTGGTAGCACATGTCTGTAGTTCTGGCTATTCAGAAGGCTGAGACGGAAGGATAGCCAGAGCTCAGCTGGTCGACGCTGGGGTGGCTGTGAGCATGAGTGCCATTGCACTCCAGCCTGGGCGAAGGAGCGAGGCTCAAAACAAAACAAAAACAAAACAAAAAACAGAGCTAATATTTATTGCTACAGGAAGCTACTATGGAGAAATATTTAAAAATTACAACACAGGGCTTAAATCAGTATGAAATTTATGCTATTGAGATTTCTATATGAAAGCACATACTCCGTGGAATGATAATGTAAAAGATCAACAATGAAATAGAAGACTTGAACAACTCCATAAACCAACTAGACTAAAGAGAAATCTATATAACACTCACCCCCAGTGGCAATAGAATACATCTTATTGGTTTTTTTATGTTTAATTAATTCAATATTCTTTATTATGGTTTTGTGGGGTATAGTTAAGGGTTAAGTGTACAATTACGTTTCATTCAGGCACCCTATTG
>NW_007051081.1:1447-1760 GCF_000164805.1 Carlito syrichta | reverse complement strand
AGACTCAAGTTCCATCCAGGTTGCTGCGAAATTCATGATTTTGTTCTTTTTTTATGGCTGTGTAGTATTCCATCGTGTATATGCACCACATTTTTTTAGTCCTCTTTTGATGGGCAGAATGGTTGTTTCCAGGTTCTGGCAATTGTGAACAACGCTGCGATAAACATACATGTGCAGGTATCTTTTTTATAGAGTGATTTGTGTTCTTCAGGATATATTCCCAGCAGGGGGAATGCAGGGTCATATGGGAGGTTGATATTTAGAGCTTTTAGGAATCGCCGCACTGCTTTCCACAGAGGTTGCACTAGTTTAC
>NW_007051081.1:0-1189 GCF_000164805.1 Carlito syrichta | reverse complement strand
ATTTCTTCATGTGTTTGTTGGCTGCTTGGATGTCCTCTTTTGTGAAATGTCTGTTCATATCTTTTGCCCATTTGATAATGGGGTTGTTTGTTTTTTTCAGCATATTTTAGTTTCTTGTAGATCCAGGATGTTAAGCCTTTGTCAGACGTGGTGTTGGCGAATATTTTTTCCCAGTCTGTAGGCTGTCTCCCTGCTCTCTTGATGGTTTCTTTGGCCTTGTCAGTTTAATAAGGTCCCACTTGTCCATCTTCTCTCTTATGACCTGTGGGTTTTGTGTTTTGTTCAGGAATTAGATGCCAGTTCCAATTTCCATGAGGGTATGTCCTTCATTTTCTAAGGTTCTTATGATTTGAGGTTTTACATTTAGGTCTCTGATTCATTTGGAGTTAACCTTTATGCATGGGGATAGATAGGGGTCCTGTTTCAGTCTTCTGCATTTGGTCAGCCAGTTTTCCCAGCACTATTTACTGAATAGGTTCTCCTCTCCCCAGTGGTAGGTGGTGGAGGCCTTGTCGAAGATGAGTTGGTTGAGAAATTGAGGTTTTGCTTCTGGAATTTCAGTTCTATTCCATTGATCTATATGCCTGTTCCTATACCAATACCAAGCTGTTTTGATGATTGTAGCTTTATAGTAAAGTTTGAAGTCTGGTAATGTGATACCACCTGCTTTGTTTTTTTTTGCTGAGGATTGTTCTGGCTATTTTTGGATGTTTGTGTTTCCATATGAATTACTGTGTTGTCATTTCTAGGTCTGAGAAGAATGTTGCTGGTAATTTGATGGGTATTGCATTGAATTTGTAGATTACCTTAAGTAAGATGGACATCTTCACAATGTTGATTCTTCCAATCCATGAGCATGGGATATTTTTCCACTTGTTTGTGTCATCTTGGATTTCTTTGAGCAGTGTTTTGTAATTTTCATTGTAAAGGTCTTTCACTTCTCTGGTTAGGAAGATGCCAAGGTAGTTCATTTTTTCTGTGGCTGTTGTGAATGGAATTGTGTTTTTCATTTGGGTTTCTGTTTGTTTATTATTGGTGTAGAGAAATGTGATTGTCTTTTGTACATTTATTTTGTATCCTGAGACTTTGCCAAAGGCCTTTATCAGTGTAAGGAGGTTTTTGACAGATACTCTTGGATTTTCAAGGTACACAATCATATCATCTGCAAAGAGAGATAACTTGACTTCCT
>NW_007051080.1:0-329 GCF_000164805.1 Carlito syrichta | reverse complement strand
GGAATGGAGTGGAATGCAATGGAGAGTAATGGAATGGATTGGAATGGAGTGGAATGGAGAGGAATGGAATGGAATGGAATGGAATGGAATAGATTGGGGCGTAACGGAATTGAATGGATTAGATTAAAATAGAGACTATCGGAATGGATTGGAATTGAAAGGAATGGATAGTAACAAGGTGGAATGGAATTCAATGGAAAAGAATGGAATGGAATGGATTGGATTGGAGAGTAAGGGCATGGAATGAAATGGAATGGAATGGAATGGAATGGAATGGAATGGAATGGAATGGAATGGAGATAACGGAATGCAATGTAGAGTAACAGAGG
>NW_007051079.1:0-335 GCF_000164805.1 Carlito syrichta | reverse complement strand
GCGCGCCTGCAGTTCCAGCTACTTGGAAGGCTGAGGCGGAAGGATCGCAGGTCGAGGCTGAGGTAACCGGGAGCAGCCACTGTACTCCAATCTGGGCGATAGAGTGAGACTCCAACTCAAAAAAATAAAAAATAAAACGCTCGATCGGAGCCAACTGCGTTCGTGATAATAGGCGGAATGAGCCAGGCTCTGCGAAACTCAGGGACTTTCTCGTCTGCCTGTTTTCGCGGGGCGAGGGGGGGAAGTGGAAGAGGCGGGGTGAGGCGGGGATCTGGGACAGGGCGTGGCGAGTCCTCTGGGGGGCAAGGGAACCCCGCCTCCTCCCTCGCCAGTGG
>NW_007051078.1:0-667 GCF_000164805.1 Carlito syrichta | reverse complement strand
ATCTGGTAGTACAAATCCCTTAAGTTCCTTGGGACAATTAAGGCCAGACTCCCGGAAAAAATGTATCATTTTGACGTATTTGGATGTAAATTTGGTCTTAAGATGAACTTGGTAATAATCAAATTTCCGTTTATACTTTATTTGCAGAGGGGCCGAGGGTTTCGCAGTTGCCAAATACTTAGTAAAAACTATTAAAATGTAACCAGTATCCATGGATTCCACGTCCCTAGGAAACATCTGGGCATCTGAATTTTTGTACACAGAGTTTTAGAATTCACATGGACAGGGAAATTCAGGGCATCTTCTGAGAATGTAAAGGGAATCTGGTTCATGGAGTTTTCTATGGCCTAAATCTACAAAGTCTCTTGTTATGGTTTAATCAGCAATCTGGGCTTCTATGTCGCCACAATTTTAGTGTGTCTTTTGAAAAGTGACCAGGAATCTTGGATTCCAATTCATCAAGAACTTTATGGGAGTTTTCTCTTGATATCCAAGCAACTGGAATTCTAGGTCACCAGGAAATATCTTGGTATCTGGCTGAGAATGAAGCAGGAATTTAAGTAATGGGAGTCCTCATATACAGAACATTGCATGACCTGTTGCTACAGAAGAATAAGGAATCTTGGTTACATGAGGCCTCCATCCCCCAAAGCGACATACTGTCTAG
>NW_007051077.1:0-770 GCF_000164805.1 Carlito syrichta | reverse complement strand
ATTCAGACACCCTGTTGATTAGAGGTGTTTTCCCAGCCCCAGACAGATATTTGCTACTGTTAATCCCCTCCCCCTCCCCCCCATAGTTTATCTTTTGGAAGAAAATTAAAATGCCAAACCAGAACAAAATAAAAAATACAGTCTTGCTCCCCAAAAAAGGGATGAACAAAGCTGCTCATAAAACCTGCTCCTGGATGCCAAGAATGGACTCAGTTTCTGAACACCATGGAGAAGAAACTCTGTGAGAGAGCCAGCAAGCTAAAGTCAGGAATCATCTTTCAGAGATATATTTTCTTATTTTAAAAAAAAGTGAAAAAAGATGTCCTGCCTCTGTATACTCAGCAGCAAGATTTGAATTGCTGGAAAGATAAAAAAGTCAGACCAGGAGACAATCACACTGCTGTCTGATGATGGTATCTAAGGATTATGAATTAGGTTTGGCACAGTCCTTTCTTTTCAATTCAATAATCACTTACCAAGTACATACCTAGTAAACACTGTGCTCAGCCTACAGGGAACACAAATATGAGTAAGACTCAAGCCCTAACCTGCAAGAAGTTAAAATCTAGTTATTGACACATGACTATGCTATCAGAAGAGTTATCTAAATTGCATTAGAGATAAAAAGAGTTCTAGGAGTTATAAGGAGACTGAGTCATTCTGATTGAAGGGAGGGAATCTGGAAAATCTTCAAAACACAAAAAAACACGGAAGGCAAAAACAGAAAGGAGATTATAGGTAGAAGGCAAATGTTAACAGACTTCTTTGGA
>NW_007051076.1:0-729 GCF_000164805.1 Carlito syrichta | reverse complement strand
TGGATCTTTACCTGGCTTGGGTGTCAATGTGATGTTGGCTTTGTAAAATGATTTAGGGAGTGTTCCATCTTTTTCCATCGCCTGGAATAACTTCAGTGGGATTGGTATCAACTCCTCCTTGGTCCTTTTTGCAGTTTTGAGATTTACTTAAGGGGAGAGCTGTGATTCAAAATCTGTCTGCATGTCCTGGTATTTGCTGACAGGTGTGTGGATAATGTGGAACCCACTTCCTACTGCCCTGGAATCTGTCTGTGCAGTAGGGCTGTAGGCTTATTCCCTGAAATAAAATGTGGTTAGCAGAGGGGAGAGAATGGAGCAGATAGTGTGTTGAAGAGTGCAGTGGAGAGATAGAGGAGTAAGGAGAGAAACAAACGAGTGTACCAACAAATAGAGAGAGAGGCCTATACTGAAACAGATAAAAACAATAGACCACAGCTACAGACGAACCAACTCTCATACAAAAAATAAAAATAAAGCATATAGTGATGCTAACATACAAACTAACCAACCACCTTGTTAGTGTGCTGTTCCTCTATACAAAGATATGGTTTACAGAGAGAAGAAAAGGAAAAGGAAAAAAAGAAAAAAGGGAACAATACAGTAGGAACAGAATTAAGTCATTAAACTAATAGAATCAATGAAGCACACTCTGAGACATTTTGTTTGAGTCCAATGTCCTTTCAGGTCTGATTTCTAGTTTTCTTTTCAAGCTGGTAAATTAGTTGCAGT
>NW_007051075.1:0-587 GCF_000164805.1 Carlito syrichta | reverse complement strand
TCAGAGCATTTCACCTCAAGACTGGATAATTTTAAATAAGCCATTCATCTAATGGTTTTGCTCTGTTCTTTTCCTTTCTGATTTATTAAATTAGAACGTCTCGGTGAAACAGGAATGCTCCCCAAACCTGGGTAGTTACAATGTAAAATTGCAAATGGGCAAAGTGAAAAGTAATGATTTTCCTCTCTGTCATCTATAAAATTAGGATTTAAGATTTTGTCTTTTTGGCATAGGGCATCAGGTTGTTCACAGCCTATTTGCAATATTCAAGGGCTAGATAAGACTTCTCAGTTCAAAGGACAAGAGCTTTTGTCTGTCAAGTCTTGCACTATGAGTTTCAGTTTCAAAAATCATGTAGGCCTGATGGAAATAAAATTGAACTTGAGTTTGAGTGTCAACTCTGAAATTTACAGGCATCATTACCCTGCCCGAAAATACTTGATTTCCTCTTCTGCGAAATGAGACAGATCTTATCTAGGCTCCTTTATACCCATCCAGCATACTGCATTGTTCTATAATGTGATGTTAATGTGAGCTACTGTTATCAGTGCATAATCCACATATCGAGTTGTTTCCCCAAATGCTGA
>NW_007051074.1:0-740 GCF_000164805.1 Carlito syrichta | reverse complement strand
AAATAAAATACAGAAAGATTAAATTTCTTTCAAAGCAAATATTGCTCATCATTCACTCTGAGTCAGGAAAATTATTGAATGTGACTCCCACAAACTAGTGTGAATTGGCACAGTATTCAGATGTATGTGTCAGAAGGAATTAGTTAAATATATCTTTAGATAACTATTAAATGACAATGTTGTATGAAATTATTTGATTCTGCTCACTTAAATGTTGAAGAATGACAAAGACAATGATGCTTATTTTGTCAAAGTTAATAGTCATTCTTTTCTCCTGACTATAGCTGGATAACAGCATCACTTCCACAATAATTCATTAATTTAACAAACATTTACCAAGCACACAAATACACCAAATTGAAATACAATAAAAGATGCCATCACCATCTCTTGTGGCATTTGTTCTCTGATTTTTTTACTGTGGAAAGTATAGGATATCAAGCATCTACTTTACTTAGAAATGGATATAAAATAAAAGGAAGAGAACTAAACCATCTGTCTTCTTTCATACTCATTCAGAATGTTCTTCCAGTCTACAAAGAAACAACCTCTGCCTACACTATTTCTAGCAGTGATAATATAATTCAGACCTTGTGGAATTGTTATCATCTCGGTATTTTTTGTGCGTTTGCTGCTATATTTCCAGTGCCCAGCCATAGTATGTGCTTAATAAGGACTTGGCCTAATGAATAAAAACAAGAACAAATGACTAAAAAACAATCGATGCACTCCATGCATTG
>NW_007051073.1:0-480 GCF_000164805.1 Carlito syrichta | reverse complement strand
GGAATCTTGCTGAGAAAGAAATGGAAGTCCAGTTCAAGGAGTTCTCATTCGTCAGAATCTACACGGCCTCTTGATAAGGTTTAATAAGCAATCTGGGCTACTATGTCCCTATATTTGTCAGAGCTAATGATCCCTGGATACACTCAATCTGTCATTACAGAGCCCCAGGAAATTACTGGTCCTCTTGATAGTTGTAATCGAGGATCTGGCCCTACAAATTCTTTTGTGTCCTAGGAACATCTGCAACTGTAATCAAGTACTCCAGTAAGCAAATGACATATTGGTATTAAAAAAAAACGATTCAGTTTACCTCAAACGACAAAATTTCTTGTGGTCGGGCTGGTGGGAAATGGGACATTGGATTTAGAAGATTCCACATGTTTGGGGAGCAGGAATCTTGGATTCCAGCTCCCCAAGAATCTTATGGGAGTCTTTCTCTTGATATCCAAACAACTGGAATTCTAGGTCACCAGGAAATGT
>NW_007051072.1:0-1837 GCF_000164805.1 Carlito syrichta | reverse complement strand
ACTCCATTCCAATCCTTTCCATTCCATTCCGTTACTCTCCATTCCATTCCATTACTCTCCCATTCCATTCCATTCATTTCCATTCTGTTACTATCTATTCCATTCCATACATTCCACTCCATTCCACTCCATTCTGTTAATTTCCATTCCATTACTTTCCATTCCTTTCCATTCCGTTACTCTCTATTCCATTCCATTCTGTTACTCTCCATTACATTACATTACATTACTCTCCATTCCATTGCGTTACTCTCCGTTCCATTCCATTCCATTCCATTTCTTCCCATTCCATTCCACTCCATCACTCTCTATTCCATTCCATTCCATTCCATTCCATTTCATTTTGTTACTCTCCTTTCCATTCCATTCCATTCCATTCAGTTACGTTCCATTCCATTAAATTCCTTTCCTTTCACTTACAATCCGTTCCATTCCATTCTATTCCGTTACTCTCCATTCCATTTCATTCCATTCCATTCCGTTACTCTCCATTCCATTCCGTTACTCTCCATTGCATTCCATTCCCTTCCATGCCGTTATTCTCCATTCCTTTACTCTCCATTCCATTCCATTCAATTCCATTCCGTTACTCTCTATTCCATTCCATTCCATTGAGTTACTCTCCATTCCATTCCATTCCATTCCATTACTCTCCTTTCCATTCCATTCCATTGCTCTCCATTCAATATCATTCCATTCCATTCTATTACATTCCATTTCACTACACTCCATTCCATTCCATTCCATTCCATTTGATTTCATTCTATTCCGTTACTCTCCATATCATTCCTTTACTCTCCATTCCATTTCTTTCCATTCCATTCCATTCCTTTGCTCTACGTACCAATAAATTCCATTCCGTTACTCTCCGTTCTTTCCCATTCCATTCCATCCCATATCATTCCATTCCATTACTCTCCATTCCATTCCATTCCGTTACTCTCCATTCCATTCCATTCCATTCCATTACTCTCCATTCCATTGCATTCCCTTCCATTCCTCTCCTTTCCATTCCGTTAATCTCCATTCCATTCCATTCCATTCTGTTACTCTCCATTCCATTCCATTCCATTCCATTACTCTCCATTCCATTCCATTGCATTCCTCTCCATTTCATTACTCTCCATTCCATTTCAATTCACTATATTCCATTTCACTCCAATCAATTCCATTACTCTCCAATCCATTCCATTCCATTCCATTCCATTCCACTGTATTCCATTCCCTTATTCTCCATTCCATTCCTTTCCAGTCAGTTATATTCCATTCCATTCCGTTATTCTCCATTCCATTCCATCCCTTACTGTCCATTCCATCCCATTCCTCTCCATGCCATTCCGTTTCAATTCATTCCATTCCATTCCCTTACTATCCACTCCATTCCATTCCTTTCCATTCCGTTGTTCTCCATTTCATTCCATTCCATACCATTCCATTCCAATGTATTCCATGCCATTCCGTTACTCTCCATTCCATTCCATTCCGTTATGCTCCATTCCATTGCGTTAGTCTCCACTCCATTCCATTCCGTTCTATTCCATCCCATTCCATTACATTCCATCATTCTCCATTCCCTTCCATACCATCCCATTGCATTCCATTACGTCACTCTCCATTCCATTTCATTTTATTCCATTCCTATCAATTTCATTCCATTCAGTTACCATCCATTCCATTCCAAACGTTTCCATTCCATTCCATTCAGTTACACTCAATACTATTGCATTCCATTTCGTTACTCTCCATTGCATTCCATTCCATTCCATTCCATTCCATTCCATTCCATTCCATTGTTCTCCATTCCATTCCATTCCATTCCTTTCCATTTCATTTTGTG
>NW_007051071.1:0-751 GCF_000164805.1 Carlito syrichta | reverse complement strand
GTAGTTCCAGCTACTTGGAAGGCTGAGGTGGAAGGATCACTGGAACCCAGCAGGTTGAGGTTGCAGTGACCAAAAGAGGCCACTGCACTCCAGTCTGGAAGACAGAGTGAGACTCCAACTAAAATAATAATAATAATATCTTAAAATTTCCCTTGTGTTTTCTTTTTTGACTCCTGTGTAATTTTTACATGTGTTCTTTAGGCTCCAATATATTATGATTTTTCTAAAGATATCTGTTATTGATTTCTAGTATAATTTTATTTTTGTCTACAAGGAGATATTGTGTGATGCCTTCTCTTTTAAAATTATTAAGGCGTGTTTTATGTCCCAGATTGTGTTTTATTTAGAGACTGTTCCATAAGAAACAGAAAAATGCATATTCTGCTTTTGTTTGGTAAAGTAGTATTTAAATGTCAATTAAATCCAACTAACTGATGGTTCTGAGTTCTACAGTGTACTTGATTTTTATTGCCTCGATATGTCCATTTCTGATTGAAGCAGGTTACAATCTCCAACTATGATATTGGATTTGTGAATTTCTCCTTAAAATTCAATCAGTTTTAATCTTATGTATTTTGATGCTTTGTTGTTTGGCACATACACGTTGAGGAGTATGTCTTCTTACAGTAGTAACCTTTTTATCATTATGTAATACTCGTCTTCATTTCTGATAACATTCATTTCTCTGAAGTCTGCTCTGACTGAAATTAATATAGCTACTCACTCCCACTTTATTTTGGTTAGTGCTAGA
>NW_007051070.1:0-858 GCF_000164805.1 Carlito syrichta | reverse complement strand
GAATCTCTTGTGTTTGAATTTTTCATCCTTGATGAGATGAGGGAAGTGTCTGAATGATTTCATGAAATGTTTGTCCAATGTGGCTCTGTTTCTCTCTCTGCCTCAGGAAGGCCCAATTACTCTTAGGTTTGGTCTCTTGAAGTGATCATTCATCTCTTGCAGGTTTTGTTCTGTGTTTTTGAGCTTCTTTTCTATGCTTTTGACAGTTCGGGTTAGTTCTGTGTTTTGGTCTTCTTGCTCTGAGATTCTTTCTTCTGCTTGGCTGATTCTACTTTCCATGCTTATTAGTCTGTTATTCATTTCCATCACAGTATTCTTTACTGCTGTTTTTTCTGACATCAACTCCTTCCTATTTCCTCTTGTCTCTCCTCAATTTTTAAAATTCTCTCCATTAATGTCTTGATGTCTGGGTTTGTTGCACGTAACCAGTCATTCTGGGGGCTTTTCATTGTTTGTGTTCCAGAATCTGTTTTCTCAGTGTCTGATCTCCTAGGGGTCTGTGTGAGACCTATATTCTTCTTTTGGTTTTTCTTCATTTGTGTGGTTTTTCCCCCTTCCTACTTTTTCCTTCCCTCCACATCACTGTCTTATTTAATTCTGTTATTCAGGGGTAAAGGGATTGGTTTTACTTCTGTTTGTTCAATCTCCTATTTTTTATGTATGCCCTCTTACTTTGTTCAATTCTGGAGTTGCACTGAAGGCTGGGGGTGGTCCTTTGTGCAGTTTTGAGATTTACTTAAGGGGGGAGATGTGATTCAAAATTTATCTGCAGGTCCTGGTATTCATTGACAGGTGTGTGGATAATCTGGAACCCACTTCCCACTGCCTTGGAATCTGTCCATGCAGTGGGGCTGTAGG
>NW_007051069.1:1646-18034 GCF_000164805.1 Carlito syrichta | reverse complement strand
CCAGGAGCCTCCCCGGCCCATGCTGACCATCCCGGAGGACTTTGAGAGCCAAGAAGCCATGGTGAGCCTAACCACTTGTCTTCCTCTGGGGTTGCCTGGGCACGCTTATCTTCTTGGCTTTCCCACCTTTTATTTCCCTGAACTTCTCCCCTCCCTGGAGTCAGTTGTCAGACACCCTCAGGCCTGTGAACAACAGGTTTCCTCAAAGAGGCCCGAAAGAGCAGCTCCTCTCCACCTGCCTGCCCCCAATATGTCCTGCTGGTTCCCCCACAAAAACACACCCTCTCACTTGCAGGTAGTGAACTTGAATGCAGATCTAGCCCGTGAGGAGAAGAAACGGGCACGGCTCCAGGGGCAGCTGAGGAAACACATGGTGGTGTGCCAGCGGCTAGTCAAGGTGGCAGACCCAACCTGGAAGGCGGCGGAGGAGGCCACTCCAGCTCCTGGGACCAGGGGCGAGACTGTATCTAAGGAAGAGCACCTGGCCCTCCAGGTGGGAGGGGTGGGACTGGCAGTTGGTGGAAACTGCTAGGGGAGGGAGGGGCATACCTCATCAACAAGGGTGCCTGCATGATCAACGTTTGTGTACATAATCCTGAATTGTACCCCACATCTTTACAATGAATAAATAAATTAAAAAAATAAAATCTATGGTTTTATATCTGGAGAACTTCCTCATAGTGATATAAAGAAATTTTAAAAATGTGGAGCAAAACACACAGACGTTGTGTTCTACCAAAATGTCATTCTTGAAATATAAATGAAGTAAAGGAACAGAAAACTTGCTTAAAGCAAAGAATTTGAAATTGGATAAAATCAGACTCAGTTGTAGCTTTTGGGAAGTCACCTAGCCTTGCTGACCCTCAAGTTTTTTATCTGTAAAGTGGGAAAAATCATAATTAGTTACCTTTATTGTTATTGTAATGACCACCATTCAATAAGTGGCTATGCTAATTAGTAGTGCTAGTATTAGTATGGTAGTAGTAACAGAGATGTGCCACAGTGTTTCTAGAAAGACTTGGAGCCTCATCAGCAGAAGATATCTGTGAGTCTCAGCAGAGCTGTATCTTAGTATCATGAGTTCAAGATTTCTAGTAAACTTTCCTCCCTCCTTCCTACCCACCTGAAAGTTACTTTCCTGACTGTGGATTCAACACTAAAGACTACTTCTTTGCCCTATGCTAGTATAATGCATTTACTGGCACCAGGGTCTAGAGTGAGTTTACTTTTAGTTCTAGAAAGACAGGACCAAATGCATCTGGTATTGGTAAGGAACAGGCCAAGGGCCACCTGGGTAAGTCAAGCACCACATGCTGATTTCAGCATAAAAGTTCTGACTTAATGACTGATAACTTACTTCTATCTCGTTTCTTGTTCTTTCATTTCATTTTATTTAAATGCACATTGTGTACTTTTCTAAATGTAAAAGTTGAAACTTTTGGGAATACTTTTCTTTTCACCATAAAATATTAATAGCATCTATTAAGTGGCTTTACAGTCACTTTGAGCTTTTGTTAAAATCTAGTCTCTGTCAGGTGGCCTGATTTAGGATGACAGCTCTAGAATTATAGACATCATTCCCTTTAGTTCTCACAACCCTGAGTTGGATGTGATCATTATGCCCATTTTAAAGAGCAAATAATGAAGTCTTAGAGTGATTAAAAGAGATTAAACCACTTGCCTCCAGCTATAGCGCAGAACGTGTTGTGAGTGTGTTGACTGTCAGCTCAACTCCAGAGCCTCTGCCCTTTACACACACCACATGTCACACTGCTGCACTTCAATTCTGTGTCTACTGTATTTCAGAGAGCTTTCAGTATCTTCTTCTTTTATTATTATTATTATCATTATTATAAAGATGTGGGGTACAATTCAGGGTTTGGTATATAAACACTGATTATGCAGGCACCCTTGTTGATGATGTATGCTCCTCCCTCCCCTAGCAGTTTCCCTCAACTGCCAGTCCCACCCTCCCATCCCCTTCAGTTTCCCATTACCGCCAAATGCTTTCTTAAAGTATTATAATTGTTCAAAGTTCACTTAGTGAGAAAATATGGTACTCTTTTCTTTGTTTCTGTCAATATCTTCTAAAAACTCTTTGTCTATCATTGCACTTAAACCTCACAAAAAGCCTGTGAGACAGTGTGTTGGTCAGAGACTGATCAGGAATGGGATCCACTCTGAGGCTGAGGCAGGAAGGTATTTGCTATGAGGAAACAGCTTACACAGTCCTCATCCTAGCTACAAGTGGCTGTCAGGAACAGCCATCAGCAAGTTCAGCAATAAGGACATCGCAGGAGTTGTAAGCAGTAACTGCTGAACGTCTTGTCCACCTGCAGCACTTGGATGACTGGTCACAGGAGAAGGATCCCTGCTTTGCTTTCAAAACTCTGGTATCATTCAAATCTGTTTCACCAGAAGATTATAAAATTGAAGACTGCAGGAAGGGAACCTGGAAAAGACAGTTTTCAGACTTCCAATCCTTGTACAACAGAAGAATAGTGAAGTTGCTGAATGTCAACAGGGGATACCAGGCATAGAAAAGTGTGGTGATGATGCCTGTTTTACATTGTAGGAAGCTGTGTCCATATTCAGGACTCCACAGTCAGAACTGTCCAAGTCTATATAACCTTGCCTCTTTCTGTAAGCAAGGTTCTTTGAAGTTATAGATTAACATTACATATTCCCCCACAGAGTGAATTTCAGTCTTCATTTGCATAGTGGGAGATAAACCAAGTGATCAGAAAGAATGCCAACAAACACAAAAGGAGTCACTAACATTAACCTTACATTTTTAAAAATTATGTAAATCACTGTTTCAAATTTCATGTGAGGAAAGCATTCAGTAAAATTTGCAGATAATTAAAATCTGACAGCTTTGTTTATATTTTGTATTTTGTAGGAAACAACATAACAGAAACATGGTGAAAATATGAAATAATCCATATTTTCAGTTAGGAATGTATTGGTTAAGTTTCTATATTTGTTTAATGTTTTTCATAAAGTTAATCCCTGAAGAATCATTTTGAGCTTTTTTTAAAATCTCATCTCTGTCAGGTGGCCTGATTTAGGATGACAGAATCAATACACCAAATATCTTACAAAGCTAGTCAAGATACTAAGCCGTAAGACAAAATTCATTCCTAAATACATGTGTGTCTCTTAGAATAAATTTTTGAAAATGACTCAAGCTAGTTAAATTTTACTTCTACTACATTGATTCAATACAAGTTCCTTAGTAAAGCCTTGCTTCTTCAAGGCCTACCAGAATTTACTTATAAAAAATTGAATATTTATTCTTACATGTTCAAACTTGTCCATTTTTGTGCCCTTTAGTGCTTCTGCCAGTTTTTCTTTTACCTCTTCAGCATTAGTAAAATGTTTCCCTTCGAGGATTTTTGTCATCAGGGAAACAAAAAGAAAAAAGTTGCTTGGGGCAAGATCAGGTGAATAGAGAAAGTAGGGCATGGTAGTCTCACTACTTTTGTTCAAAAACTGATGAACACTCAGTGCAGTGTGGGCAGGTGTGCATGTAAATCACTCATCATGAAATGGGAAAACACATTAAAAGAATCTGCAAAAAAATTTTTTCCCTGAAGGTAAATGCAGCCTCTCACTGCAATGCTAGCTAGTCCACTGATGCTGATGGGTTCCAAGAATATTGACCTAGTGGGGAAAGACTGTGCTACAAGGGGCCCATACTCCAAAAGATAATTCTGGTTTTTTTGGTGGGTTCTCACTTGTATATTCACATAAAGTGTTTGACTGTCAGAAATACTTCAAGTCTCCTTGATTTTTCACACTTCATTTACTTTTGTGAACTTTCATTTGCATTTTATCAGTGCCTTTCAGAGTCCACGGAATTACAAATTGGAGCTGCAAGATTTTCTGAACTTTCTGCTTAAAATTACCCTCAGTCACTGCCCCATCCCTTCCTACTGCTCTCTCTCTATCTCTCTTACACACACACACACACATACACACATACACACACACACATGCATATTTTAAATGGGATTAGAAATTGTACTAGATATTAGAAGAGTAAGTAGCTCATGAATTCATGCAGACAGAAAAACTCTATACTTAGAATCCCACAGAAAGTGTTTGTTAGCTGAGCAGAGAATTTTGTGTAGAGAACATCTTATAAGGACGCAAGTATGAAAATGAAAATTATTGAGTACAAAAGTGAAGGAAAATAGTTGTTATTTTGTATTGGCCACCAGTTTATTTTTGAAATATTTTAAAACATTGTCAATGTGCACATAATAAATACAAGAAACACTATTTTTTGTAAATGAGTGATTTAGAGGGATTGAATTTGTTTGTATAATGTATTTCTGATCTATTTTTCCTAATTACTGGTACCTGGATGGAATTAGAGTTTATCATACTCAGTGATCTATCACAGAAACAAATATCTGAGTACCACATATACTCACTCATAATTGGAAACTGTAAGAAAGGGATTGGTAGTAGTGGGACACTGCTGGGGGGCACATAAAATCAAAGGGTAGCCGTACTTTATCTGTACGATGACCACATGTGTACCTAATCCTGAATGGTTCCTCATTTTAAAAAAAATCAAAAGAAAATTTAAAAAATAGATCATGGTTCTCTTTGTATTTATACTATGTGTCAACACAATACAGTCAAACTGCTGAAAAACAAAGGAAAAAATTTAAAAGTAGTCAGATTTGAATAAACAGGCATATTATTTTCAATGGAACTATTGTAAGACCATAAACTCTCTTTTTAACAGAAATGATGCAATGTGGAGACAGTGGAATGACATCTTTATATGTAAAAAACCTGCTAACATACAATTATTTACTCAGTGAAAATAGCCTTTAAAACAAAGATAACATAAAGATATTTCTGACAAACCAAGGCCAAATTTGTCACCGGCAGAACTTCATTATAAGAAAATTCTAAAGGAAGTTCATCAGGTGAAAGGAAAATAATTCCATATGGAAATATGAAATTGCAGGGAGGAATAAATAGCATCAGAGAGGGTAAAATAAATGAATATTGTTTAAAATGACAACGTATTATCTCACAATAAAACATTTTGTAGTTTAAAAAAAATAGATCATATCATATTCAGTGACAGGCACTTTTTGCTGCATTGTCAAGAAGATTTTCGATTGCCATCTGAGCATACATCATGTTGCACATTGCTACCATAAATAGAACTTTTGTTGGCAGTCTTGTAGAATATTAGAAAAGATGAATATAGTTTGTTGTAGTACAGGTCTCATGAAAAAGTAATTTCTAAGTTTTTGCAATATTTAATGTGATCAAAACTTATATCAGTTGTCCATATGCCTCAGTAAATTAAAAAAAAACAGGTATTTCTTGTTATTCAGACCTCTGAATTTCAGGAGATCCCAAAGAAAAATATTAGCCTGATAGCTACAAATCGATGACTTCTTGTCCTGTCCAGTTGAAACTGTCTTGCATCTGATGGAACATGTGCTAGAAAGCACTTACCACCAGCAACCCCCTCCATGATTTTCTTCTGGTTCCTGGGTCTTCACTGTTTACAGCTCATTCCACCCTGGGGTCCCTCATGGGGTTGAATGGAGTCACAGTGGATATGGCTCATCTCCAAACCTGGATCTCTTATGGCATGACATGACTAGTTCACAGTGCTCACACCCTTTCCAGTCCCTTCCACATATCTGGATGCATTATTGATGGATGGTTTGGAATAATGTAGGGGTTATTATCATATGAAGAAACTTCCCTGTGTCCTCAATAAAGTCTTGCCATTTCAGGGAGGATGAGATTTGTTTATTCATCACATTTATGTCATTTGACAGGATAAGCAGTCAGATCTTTTTCAGACATAAAAAGCTATACAAGTCATGCATAGTAATCTGACAGGGAAACTTGCCAAACATGCACTTTCATGTAGACAGAAGGAATAAACAAGAGTCATTCACTAAAATCATTGCAATGATACATTGATATTGTTGGTGATCATGGAACATAAATGAAATTTAGTAATTAGCTATGAAATGCAATTTTCTTTCAGATATAGAAGTGAAGACATGTAAGAAAAGACAAAGTGTGTGATTCTTGTTTTGATTTTATTTTCAAGAATGAAATTAGGTAATCTACTCTAAATGATACATTAACATATTAAAGCATTTGATAATCTTAGGTTTCACATGAGATCAGGTATATTCAGGTTGGTATGGTGGTAGACATATACCTTAGGTTTTTAAGTAGCAACTTCAAGCTCCTTATTTTAGCAGAAAATATGTGTGTTTGTAAGTGTATCATGAATATTATGTATGTGATCAATCATACATACTCATCTATAGTCTCATTGAGATTGCATTTGTGTTTGTTTTAAAGTACAAAGATAATTTTATTTTTGTTTTTTGTTTTGTTTTGGTTTATTTTGCTTTTCATACTGACAGCCTTTATTAAAATATAGCATTTTTGCTTTTGTTTTGAAGTAAGGAAGCCATTACACAGGAGATTTTGATGGGCTGTCTTTGTAGTACCTCACTTTTTGTTAAAATAGTTTGTTTAAGCTTATAGGCATAAGCATTTAGAAAGAATAGCATATATGCAGAGGGTGCCCCCAAATATACACAATTAATATATACCTACCTGTCATGTGGTGATGGTAGCATTCGATTGCCATCTGAGCATACATCATGTTGCACATTGCTACCTTAATTCAATGCAACTTTGAAAAGTAATGCATAGATAACATCTCCTAAAATGTTTGTATTTTTTTTCGGCATTTTGGCACCCTTAGTATATTAAGAATGATGTTTATTCATAACATAATCTAGACATAACATAGACTTTGATAGTTGCACATATTTCCTCTTCCCTGTGGATAAATACAGAAATTCAAAAATAATACTTGTTGGATGTCTAATAGACACATACCCACACATATGCACATACAAATATATAAGATATAAAATTGAAGTCTACGTGAGCCATAAGACATCAAGAATCATCCTGTCCTTGTGGGATGGTCCAGTTAAATAGTTGAGAATAAATTTAGCTCTACTATAATCCAACATTAAAATTGAACACACATCCTTGTTGAAAAGAACATCAGTGATCACAATAGACTCAGTTTATCTTCGACACTTGGTCACATCTTCTGCCTCTGATCAGGAATATAAAGGCTAAATTTCTCCTGTTGGTTTAGGAAAGTCTTTGGACACCTGATGTTCTATTAGGTATTTATTGTCATCTTCAATAATTCCCATTCTTCAGGCAATAAGAATTTAAACATCACAAAGCACATCTCCTTCTGCTATGATAGTGTATGTAAACAAAGTTAATTAATGGATGAAAAAGCAATGACATCAGTTTATTCTTCTAAACAGTTACTATGATAGAAATCATAACTTGATTTTAAAAAGGCCTCTTGCATGCCCTTCTTTGTGTAAGTCCTCTCAGTACTCTTCAAAGCCTGAAGGCACTGACAAGTGTTGTTAATTGACTTGTGGTATTAATTAAGTTAATGATCCAAAATTGTGTTTCACAATGCTTCAACACATCATATTTTTTTTAAAACTAGGAGCATGCTGGAGTAATTCAAACTACAGCATTCTCTGATAATCACTATGCCATTCACATTACATTATCAGTAGATTGTCTTGGGCAGAACAATACAGAATTTGTTAACTTCTGACTGGATAATAGAGCACGAACTTCTTAAACCTGAAGAATACAGATTTAGAAGCTTTCTTTTGATTCTAAGTAAAACTATGACATCCTTATGTCATGCATAAGAAACAGGTCATTTAAAATAATAATTTAAATTAAAGCACTGTTTCAAATTGTATATCAGAATCTAAATATCGTGTGGCAATTTCTTTGAAATTATAAATAGTAAAAATATCTTGCTCATTAAATGGAAAACTCAAACTTAATTTTTAAATGACAAATAATTTACCACCAACAAATAAGTTTATTTTATTCAAACTCAGCAATAAATATCTTTACTTAACTCTTAGAAAAAATAATTTTATTGTTGATAATTTTCTACTAAGAAAAAATTTTAAAATAATTTTAAAGTAAAATGTTAAATGACAGTTTGGATGTTTCTTTTTTTACCTGTTTCCACTTATATTGTTGTATACTAAAATAATCAGATTCCATTGAGAATTTAAATTTTAAGAAATCATTCCTAAAACTAATATTTTCTTAGTCTGTAATGTCATCTACCACTTCCAGAGCCGCTGCATGTTCTAATGCAGAGTAAGTCTTAATTATATTAGGGTACCTTTCCATGTCTTTCTTAGACTAGCTACTAGAGCCTATAGTTTATAATAAAATTAAACTCGGATATCTGTTAAAATATCATTTTGTAAAGGGTTAATAAGATAGTTGACTTGTATAAATTATACACAGAAAGAGCAACATCTAAATTGCCTTTGTTGTGGTTTCGCCTGAGATTTATAAAGATTTTATTTCTTAAAAAATTGGAGAAAGATATAATTGAACTTTATGGAGTCAATGACTTGGGTTTTTATACTCATTTTTTTCTTAGATAGCACATATGTTCAAGTATTTATGTGTACATGACAGAAATAACCTAACTGTTATTCTTGGTTCCTCATTTCCAGTCTTAAAAAGTGAAGTTGGAAATTTTGTAACTCACTAACATGTGTTCATGATGTAAAGTCTATATTGACCACACCTATAGGGTATATGAATATATATATTTAATATCTGTCACTTTTAACATAACTCTGTACATTTTTAAAAGAAAGGAAAATTGTCCATAGTTCACTAGCACATATAAAAATTATGTATGATTTTACAGTGAAAAAAATAAGAAAGAGAAGTGTGGGATGAGACTTTCTTGGTGGTAAATTACCAATCCTAGAGCTGGTAGGTCTTAGATATTCCCTACTTGGCAATGCTATATTGTTTTTTAAAATCTACATCTCTAAAATTGTTTGCCACATATCCAATTGGAAACAAAATAGGAAGGAATTCTTTTTTGAAACAACAACCCTCTAAGATGAATCATGTACAAGCTTATAGTAAAGTTTCCCTGCCTGTTTCTGAAGTGCAATACACTGTGACAATACTTTTTTTCCTACTTCTATAATAATTAAAACTTGATTTGTGTGTTCATAGATTGGTAATTGTTTATTTTCACTTTTTTGTCTTAGGATAGAAAGATATTCTCAGTGTTTTGCTTTGTAAGGAGGTTCTCAATTTTATTTATAAAGCAAAAATGTTCTGTTTGTGACTCTCTGATGTGAGAAAAGGCCTTAGTTAGCAGTGACATGAGGACTAACTCATGCTTATAATTTCAGACTAGAACAATTTGGCTCCATAATCAAGCCACAAAACAGAACTAAGTTAAACAGAACTTGGACTGTGTGCTAAGCAAAGTTATTATGATGAAATGGATGATGTATGCTCAACATTAGGCCTAGATATGCACATAAAATGCATATGCTTACATGAGATATCTAATAAATGCCTTAGTATGATCATGTAATGAAGGAGAAAAATAGCTTTACAGGAACACATTCTTCAGTAATTAAAACCCTACTGTCAATGAATGAAATTAAGAACTCTATAACATCTCATTGTCTTATGGAGTTAGAAAACTAGATTATTCTAGCAAATATGTTTAACTATTACAATGATTTAAAGTTATAGAACAGAATTTTTAAAGCAGAATTAAATTTATGCAAAAACAAACAAGTGGGATTTTCCTAAGTTTAGTATACTAATTGATCAACTATTCAGTCATAGCTTGAAACCTGGGTGTGGGAACAAAAGCCCTAAATTAGTCTTTGTCATAGTTTTATAGTATCTCAGACAAGATATTAGCCTCCAGGAGCCTTTTCTCCTTTACCTGCTAAATGCAAATGTTTCCTTTGTGTAAATTAATTTCCCCTACTGGCACAGAAGCGCTCTTAAAACTCTTGCTTACTTTCTCCACTTCCATTCTTTATCATGCCTGGACCATAGAAAGCCCTCAGTTAATATTGCTTTATTCAATAGAACAAGATGATCTATGGGAAAGCATTTATAAACTGAAAAATATGCTGCTTTGGTGTTAGTGTTTCAAAAATAGACAAAGTGTACATAATTATAGTCAAACCTAAATCTTCATAAGTATTTGAAAATGTTTGATATGTTTTCTTATTTCTTATTTTGCAACAGGTATGTATGAGTGAAGGAATATTTCTTGAGAGTGGAAGGATTGTTGTCTGACAAATAATGTAAATAAGATAAATTATTGCATTTGAAATTATGAGTCAAGAAATTCTCTACAGTGAAAGGAATACTGTAAGAGTTTCAATTCTTTGTTTATAAAATAGAAAAGATGAGGTGCAACCCCTTCAGTTTCCCTCCCACTGTGGGGGCTTTTCTGACCTCTCAATAAACTCTGCTTTCATATATATATATATATATATATGACAAAGGGACATTGACAAAGAAAATGAATTCAGTGAAATCATGTAAATTTGTTGTTTACCACATCACTTCTCTGAAAACAATATTTCCTTCCATGATAATTATGCAAATTATTTCCTAAATATTTTAATATGCATATTTACAATAGAATAAGATTTTGAACTCTGAGATATCACTCTATTGTTTTTCTTTCAGGTAAACTCTTTTTGTATTTCTTTTCTTCAAGATTAGCTCAGAATAGATTTTTGCATATAGTAATTCTGAAATAGTGTTAATATATTTATGTGTAATTTTTGGATGAATTTGATACATTTTAGGGAAAATGGGTGGATCTTTGTCAATTACTGTGAATGAAACCCCTGCTTTAACATGGTTCCTGCCAAAGTGGTGTGGATACATATTATTGTCATTGTCAATTTGGTGAGTCTAACTCATTTGTTGATATAAAATATCAGCCTATTTTTGCATGTGGTTTAGTCATTTTGTCTTGTCATGGCCATGAGTGACTATGAAAATAAATATCAAGAGATTTGCCCAGGAGGTTTCATTAAAATAAAATCTTAAACCTTTGACATTTAAAAAAGTTAATTATGGAAATTTCATTGAATACAGTACATTGATCATAATTAGAAAAACTATCAACTCATGATAATAGAATTAATGTTATGGTAAAACCAACAACTTGTTAAGGAAAATTAAATTGAACACAGTTTAACTGAGCAAAGAATGAAAGGCAGCCTCAGGAAACAGACCCAGAGAGAGGAGAGCAGACATGTGTTGAAAGGAGATTGATGAATAGAAGGAGGAAAGTGACAGACAGAAAATGCAAGTGAGAGACAAGAAACAGAAGTGAGGGACAGGAAACAAAAGAGAGGGTCAGGAAGTGGAAGTGAGGGAGAGAAACAGCCATGATGTTTACAGATTTACTGTTGACTCACTTGAACCCAGTTTGGATAATTGGTGCCAAAACTCATTACTGGCACAAGAGTAAGTGAATCTGTCTACACCTCCTGCTGGGTGACAGTATGCGAAAGGTGAGGAGAAGTTGGAGGTGAAAACCAGACATGCAAGGGGACAACTTTGACCTCAAACTATGCATGAGCTGTCTCCCTAGGACACTTCCTATCAGATGCTGATGATGCCTTCTTTAGCCTAGAACTGAGCAATTAAGCACTTCCTTATCCACCATATGGAATCAATCTGTGTTTCAAATATATAAGAACAACGTGTTCTACCTTTGTTTTGTACATCCCTCCAACCCCCTCTTTCAGAAGACTTTAATAACTACACAAGCAATTTTCATGATAGGTTGTAGATCATACTACACAACTAATACAAATGGAGACGTGTTTCAAGGAAGAAAGTTGTTAAAAAGAACATTTTTGTGCACATCTGTATTGGTTTGCCTCAGGGGAATGAACTGAAGGATTCCTTCCAGGTCTCACCCAAATGTTACCCCTTCCTGGGTCAGCCAAGTACTATGAGAACTGCTTCAAAGGAAGTATTTATAATTAAATTGGTTTGTTTCATGAGTTTGTGGTCTTTTCAGTCTTTAAAGATCGCTTTACTCTACAATGTAGAATCCATCTCTGGATGACTCCATCTCTTTCCTTAAGCAAGAAAGAACAAGAATATATTTATAGTCTTTCCTTGGGCATATTACTGTGCTGTATGGACCTGAAAATTAAACTTACTTTACAGTAGAAAATAGAACTCTAAAAATATGTGAAATTTCTAGTGAACAGCAAAATATGCTAAATGTTAGTAATTTTCTAACAATTCCATGACTATCTTTTTTATTAAACACATCAGTAGAATGAAAAAGATAAACAGAATCGAAAGCATCTGATTTTGAGCAAATAGTTTATCAATAGTTCTGAGGCCCAGGCATTGAATGATTTGCCCAAAGTGAAAAAATGAAGCTGAACTAGAACTATGCCAAGATGCTGCAGTAACTAGAAAATGCATTTTATTTTCAGTCTGGTATGACATTTGGGGCACCCCTCTTTATTCAGTTCCCTTGATCTTTGCCAACAATGCGCATGAAGTAGAGAAAGGCAAATCAAGGTCAAAATAACCAGTTAGGTCTCCTTTCCTTCAGTGTTCTTTTATAATGTTAGCTAGTGCAACTTTTTACTGGTAAGCAGTCTGGCTGCATGGTTTAATTTGAGTTTGGAATGAAAGATAAGGGACTTGGAGTGGATAGTGTGTAATGATGTTCAAGTGATTAAACAGAAATGTTTATATTTTTAGGAATTCCTTTACATTACAATTTCAAAGTCCAAGATTTAAGAAAGTTGATACCAGATAGTGACAAGTGGTGGCCACAGTGCACCTGATACATTTCCTATTAGGTAGTAGTGTTTTGAGATCTAAGTAGACCTTCCTCTCACCCTTCTAAAAACCAGCAGAGTAAGGGAAATAGCACAATGCAAGCTAAGATGGACACAGATCTCATGCAGCTGGCAGTGTAAACATCTCTTCCTGTTGCTTCCAGTGGCAAAGACAAAAAAATTATTTAGATATTGCTGGTTGACAATAGAAGTCATTATATGATGAAAACAAGACAAAAAACACCTTGAAACACTAATACATGATTTGAGACTATAGGGATAGAATTAGAAGAAAAAGATTTTTCTTCTCCAATTGAATATGGTGAAACTTACAAATCACAACTGCAGGTGGACTGAACTGCCTTCCATAGACAGTCAGAGTCAGCTATGCAGGCATGCTGTAAAGTGAAACTTCATCATTTAAAAACAAATTATTTATTTATTGGTTTGTTTGTTTTTTTGAGTTGGAGTCTCACTCTGTCACCCAGACTGGAGTGCAGTGGTCACTCCCTGCCACTGCAACCTCGGCCTGCTGGGCTCCGGCGATCCTTCTGCCTCAGCCTTCCAAGTAACCGGAATTACAGGCATGCGCTACCATGCCTGGCTGATTTTTTGATTTATTGCAGAGATGAGGGCTCGCCAAATTGCCCAGGTGAGTCTCAAACCTGCGGGCTCAGGCAATCCACTCACCTCAGCCTCCCAAAGGTGCAGGATTACAGGCTGAGCCACCGAGCCCGGCTGAAACTTCATAATTTTGAAGTTAGAAAACATCATTCTGAGTTCACCTTCTTATCTTAGATGGGCTGTTTGGGTTTTTAACCTTTTTTTTAGATTCTTAGGTTTTTAAAATTTAGATTGTGGTTCAGGAAAAACAAAGTGCTTCCGCCTTTACAAAGACAGCCTATATCGTCATAACTGCTTAGAATTGTTTTATTATTATAGATGTAATACACACACTCTCTCATTCTATTTATGTGTGCATCTACTCACAATATGTATTCTCTATATTAAAATTACTAAGGGGATATTTTGTGAGTATATACACACATATATAGTCTGTGTCTATATAGGTATAAATTTGTATTGAATATATAATTACTAAAATATTATATACAAATTACACAAATAAATAATTTAAATTTAATATACCATAATATAGACACACAGAGAGAATCCCTTAGTAGAGTAGTTTTCATGAGTTCTTTTGACTTTTAATGAGATTTATTTCATGGCATTTTATTTGAAAGACAGATTTTTAAATGTTTGTTAAATTTTATTATTGTATTCTAAAGATAAGAAGTCACATTTCTGTCAAAAGAATAACAAAAAAGTTTTAAAGAAGCAAATCTATAAAGAAATATTTTCATTTTTGAAAATATAGCATCAACTTTAAAAATGGAAATTTTAAGCTATATGTATATCCAAAAATTAAGCACATTGTTATGGGTTAATTAAAATCTAATCAGAAGAGACTTGAATGAACACATAATACAAAATTTTTCTTTAGTAATCTTTTAATTTTATTTGTATGCTTTATTTTTGCTTGTGATAAGTTCATTTCCTTTCTGCATGCAATGCTACATGATAGATATAATGAACATATTATATAAATATATATACCACATATAATATGTGAGATTTATAATATATATCATTTTTGTAATTGCTTTGTCTTTTCTTCAACTTTGGTTAAAGATATAAAATAAAAAATCATGTATATTTCCTACTAATTTATAATGAATATTCTTTCAGGTTAATAGAAAAGGGAAAAAAATTGACGCCAGCTTTTATAGCAGCTTCTAGGCTCTTTCAAAGAGTGTTTGGAACAAAATATAGTACTGTCAAAACAACTAGACAATCTGTAGATCTGGCCTCAAATTTTGGCTATTTCCCATGTTTCTGTGATCTTGGGCAAGCTTTAAATACTCTGTAAAATAATGGCATTGGTTCTTTCTAGTAGAACAGTTCTCTGATTCTAAATGTCATGCATTTACAAGAAATATAAAGCCAAAATTAAACAAAACCTTTACAAGTTAATAAAAATTATGATTCATTGGTATGGGTTAATTTTCCAATCATTTACCAAAGTCTAGTAATATTTGCGGGAAAAGAATTTTGGCATAGCATTGCAACATCAATAAAACTCATTTTTCAATTTTAAAAAAGAACCAGAACAAACAAATGGGAATGCTGAATTTCAGAAAGACAGAAATAATTTTACAGTAACCTGTTATGAATCATTCCCAAAGAGGGTATAAAACAAGAAAGATATAAAAAGTTGAGACTGTTACCTCCTTTCCTGAAGCAATTATCCAGTTTTCCTACTTTTGTGACCCTTAGAGATATCGTGATTTATATGAACTGATTTTTTGAAGTCAAAACAAGTGAGTTTACCATCTTCAATTGAATAGATACAGTTTTTTAAAAATTACATATTATTAAGGAAGTATTTTGGTTAAAAATTACAGCATACTAAAACTCGGAAAAGATTGACAAACAAATTTTAAAAGTTTTCCAAAAAACATATGTCTTCAGACAAACTTCATTCTACTAAGAAAGAAAACGTACTTTGATATGTTTCCTCATTGACCAATGAAAATAATTACATCTGATTATCATAGCTACTATATGCTTTAAAGATGAATTCATTCTCTTTAAATGTTTGTTTAGATGGTATTCTTTGAGGAGTAATAAAAATAATCGTTAACAGTATGATTCATTTTATAATTTAAAAATATTTTAATCAAAATATATATTAAAACTTTACTGGAATTTGACTTGTCCATTTTTCCTCTTCCAGGTGTCTTTGAAAAGCACCATGAGTTGAACAGTTATGGATTTGAGGCAATATTGTACATATAATTTCCCAGCTTGGACCCCAATAACTACTATATTTATATAAAATTTGCAACTATCAAAAGCCATGCTTTATTGCTTTACAACTATGACAACCAGACAGGGGACTGGGTTGAATATTTGGTCCCTGAAATTGCTGAAGAAAGACCAAGGTTCTCTTATAATTTACATTTGGCACATATAATCTCTCCACTGTCAAGAAGGTGTCGGATGGACACTTCCACACTGTGATTACCCAGAGAGCAGGAATGGTAAGATACTTCATCCTACATACACCACATTCTGTTGTTGTTGTATAGCCAGTAAATTATACCTGCATATAAAGCATGAATTGGGGTCCAGTTGTGTTAAATTATGTTTATTCATTATTTGATCAGTTTAATTATGAGCTGCAACAGGTTAAGTAATATGTTTCTTTAGCTCATGACAATTATGCTCAAAAACAAGAAAAAGGAGAAAATAAAAAAATAGCCCAGTGTATAAAAATTTCATTGATGAGACGGGGCAAGATGGCGACGGCATAGGTGAACTGGTGAGATTCTCTGAACGTGAGTTCCCAAAAAGGCTATTACTTCTCTTCCCCCATCCCCCAGCCCACCACCAACCGTGTTGGTGCCAGGCCTGGGAACTTCAGTTCCACGCAAGGCCAGATATTGTGGACCCCCCCCACTGCTGCTGTTCTACTCATGTGTGGAAGTCTCCGGTCCCAGCCCCCTCCAGATCCCTCCCCGGCTGCATTGTCTCAGCCCAGGCACCCGGCACCAAGCC
>NW_007051069.1:0-1598 GCF_000164805.1 Carlito syrichta | reverse complement strand
GAGAAAAACAGATCTGGGTAAACTACCTTGCTATTCTCCAGGCAGAGACTTCCATTGCCCCGCCCACCTATCAACAAGCTTTACCTCAGTTCCTAAGGCAACAGCATGAAGCAGGAGACAAAGCCCCACACCTACGCTGCAACAAAAAACAAAAGGGAGAGGCTGGAATCGGAGATCACAGAAGTGACTCTAGTCTGATCGCTTATTTTGACTTATGATTTTATCATTGAAATTATTGGTTTAGATTATGTGTGGTGTTTACCTTGTGACTTATGCTGTTTCTTGATTTTATTGGCCTGTCTCTGAGTAGCTATCAGTATTCCTTAGGGAATCTTTCTTACCTGTCTTTCTTCACTTCTTCCCAGCTCTGTGTCTCTTTTTCACCTGATAGTTGGTATGTATATCTGTTTTCCCTCTTGCACTTCTCTCTTTCGCTTATTTTGACATATGATTTTATCATTGTAACTGTTGGTTTAGATCACATCTGTTGTTTACCTTATGACCTACACTGTTTCTTGATTTTATTGACCTGTCTCTGTGTAGCGATCAGTACTCCTTAGGAAATCTTTCTTACATGTCTTTCTTCACTTCTTCCTGGCCCTGTGTCTCTCTCTCACATGATAGTTGGTATGTATATCTGTTTTCCCTCTCGCACTTCTCTCTTTATAACTACCTATTGACCCCATTCCTCCATTATTTTCCTCTTTTATATGCCCTCTTTTTAAATCTAGGGACCAAGACTGCATACTGCTTAATAGGCAGACTGCAAAGCAGAGGGAAAAGTGAACAAAGCCAGAAGACCCTCATAAGGAAGAACAGGTCATTGCAGAAGAGAAATAAAAGCAACCCCACCTTCCCTCAAAAACAGAATTGAAGAGGGGGAGGGAAAGGGGGAGAGGGAGAAAAATCTACAGAAATGAAGAAAACCCAAAAGAAGAGTATGGGTCTCTCCCAGACGCCTGGGAGAGCAGACACTGAGAAAACTGACTTTGGAATGCAAACAATGAAAAGTCCCCAGAATGAAGGGTCTCAAACTGCAAATGTAGATATCAAAACAATAATGGAGAGATTAAAAAGAATTGAGGAGACACAAGAAGAAACTAGGAAGGAGCTGATATCTGAGATGACAGTAATAAAGAATACTGTGAATGAAATAAATAACAAATTGATAAGCATGGAAAGCAGAATTACCCAAGCAGAAGAAAGAATCTCAGAGCTTGAGGACCAAAATATAGAAATAACCCAAACTCTTAAAAACACAGAAAATAAGCTCAAAAAGACAGAGCAAAACCTTCAAGAGATGAGTGACTACCTCAAGAGGACTAACCTAAGAATAATCGGACTCCCTGAGGCAGAGAGAGAAACAGAGACCACATTGGAACAAACTTTCCATGAGATCATTCAAGAAAACTTCCCTTATCTAATCAGTGATGCAAAAATTCAAACACAAGAGATTCAGAGAACCCCCGCAAGACAAAAAATGAGAAGACCAACTCCTAGACACATAATAATTCGCCTAAATAAAGTAGGCACAAAAGAAAAAATCCTAAAGGCAGCAAGAGAAAAAGGCCAGATCACCTACCATGGAAGACCAATGA
>NW_007051068.1:367067-367776 GCF_000164805.1 Carlito syrichta | reverse complement strand
ATTTTTCCACTTGTTTGTGTCATCTTTGATTTTGTTGAGCAGTGTTTTGTAGTTTTCATTGTAAAGGTCTTTCACATCTGTGGTTAGGAAGATGCCAACGTATTTCTTTTTTTTGTTGTTGCTATTGTGAATGGAATTGTGGTTTTTATTTGGGTTTCTGTTTATTATTGGTGTAAAGAAATGTGATTGTCTTTCACACATTTATTTTGTATCCTGAGATTTTGCCAAAGGCCTTTATCAGTGTAAGGAGGTTTTTGACAGATTCTCTTGGGTTTTCAAGGTACACAATCATATTGTCTGCAAAGAGAGATAACTTGACTTCTTTTCCTATTTGGATACCCCTGTTTGCCTTCTCTTCTCTTATTGCTCAAGCCAGGACTTCCAATACTATGTTGAACAGGAGGAGTGAGAGTGGGCATCCTTGTCTTGTTCCAGTTTTCAGGGGAAATGGTTCCAATTTTTGTTCTTTTAGGAGTATGCTGGCGGTGGGTTTCTCGTAGATGGCTTTTACTATATTGAGGTATGTTCCCCGTATGCCTAGATTTTCGAGGGTTTTTGTCAAGAAGGGGTGCTGGATTTTATCAAAAGCTTTTTCTGCATCTAATGATATAATCACTTGGCTTTTGTTTTGACATCTGTTGATGTATTAAATTACATTTATAGTTTTACGAATGTTGAACCAGCCTTGCATCCCAGGTATGAAGCCTAC
>NW_007051068.1:347630-365480 GCF_000164805.1 Carlito syrichta | reverse complement strand
CTTTATAGTGAGATGGGTCTCTTGAAGGCAGTATATTGTTGCCTGGTGATATTTTATCCATTTTGAAATTCAATGTCTTTTCAGTGGTGCATTTAGTCCATTCACATTCAGGCTATTTATTGAAATGTGAGAGGTCATCCCTATCATAGAATTCTTATAGAGTTGTTCGTCCACTTGGTTTTTTTGTCTTTCTTTTGGTTTTGGGTGGGGTCATGTATATTTTATTCTTTTTCCTGTACTCTTGTGAAGAACGTTGTTCTTTTTTCCTTTTCTTCTGTGTTTAGTACTTTCTTAAGTGTTTCATGTAGAGATGGTTTGGTGGCAGCATAAGTTCTTAGGGATTGGATATCTGGGAAAGATTTTAATTCTCCCTCACTTATGAAGCTTAGCTTGGCTGGGTAGATTATTATTGGTTGAAATTTTTTCTTTTAGGACTTTGAAGATAGGGCTTCAAGCTCTCCTAGCCTGCAGGGTTTCTGTAGATAAATCTGCTGCTATTCTAATTGGTCTTCCATGATAGGTGATCTGGCCTATTTCTCTTGCTGCCTTTAGAATTTTTTCTTTTATGCCTACTTTGACTTTTTTTGTTTGTTTGTTTGTTTTTCTTTTTGAGTTGAGTCTCACTCTGTCACCCAGACTGGAGTGCAGTGGCTGCTCCTGGCCACTGCAACCTTGACTTGGTGGGCTCCGGCGATCCTTCTGCCTCAGCCTTCCAAGTAGCTGGAATTACAGGCATGTGCTACCACACCCAACTGATTTTTTAATTTATTGTAGAGATGAGGTCCTGTTGCCCAGTCATGCCTACTTTGATTAGGTGAATTATTATATGTCTAGGAGTTGGTCTTCTCATTTGTTGTCTTGCAGGGGTTCTCTGAATCTCTTGTGTTTGAATATTTGCATCACTGGTTAGATAAGGGAAGTTTTCTTGAATGATCTCATGGAAAGTTTGTTCCAGTGTGGTCTCTGTCTCTCTTTCTGCCTCAGGAAGGTCAATTACTCTTAGTTCTGGTCTCTTGAAGTAATCGCTCTTCTCTTGAACATTTTGTTTTGTCTTTTTGAGCTTATTTTCTGTGTTTTTAAGAGTGTGGGTTAGTTCTATATTTTGGTCCTCAAGCTCTGAGATTCTTTCTTCTGCTTGGGTAATTCTGCTTTCCATGCTTATCAGTTTGTTATTTATTTCATTCACAGTATTCTTTATTACTGTTATCTCAGATATCAGCTCCTTCCTAGTTTCTTCTTGTGTCTCCTCAATTCTTTTTAGTCTCTCCATTATTGTTTTGATATCTGCATTTGCATTTTGAGACCCTTCATTCTGGGGACTTTTCATTGTTTGTATTCCAAAGTCAATTTTCTCAGTGTCTGCTCTCCCAGGCGTCTGGGAGAGACCCATACTCTTCTTTTGGTTTTTCTTCATTTCTGTAGATTTTTCTCCCTTTACCCCTTTCCCTCCCCCTCTTCAATTCTGTTTTTGAGGGAAGGTGGGGTTCATTTTTTCTCTTCTGCAATGACCTGTTCTTCCTTATGAGGGTCTTCTGGTTTTGTTCACTTTTCCCTCTGTTTTACAGTCTGTCTATTCAGCAGTTTGCAGTCTTGGTCCGTTCAGAGAATCTCACAAGTTCACCTATGCCGTCGCCATCTTGCCCCGTCTCTCCTTTCAAGATTTCAACATTTGGGATTATGGCACTCAGGACTGTGTCTTTGGGGTTTATGATCAACAATAGACAACAGCTACCAATGCTTTTTATCCATCAAAAGAAACCTTGCATTCAAAAGCAAACTGATTCAACATGAGTCTACTTCTAAGCAATGAGTGAATTAATAATTCCTCCAACAGGCTGAGAGATTAAGAGTGAAGAAGAATGGGTGGTTTCCTCTGGCAGGCTCACGTGAGTTCTGATGGGCATCAACTTGAAGCCCAACTCTAAAGAAGCCAAAGTAAAGTGGAAGTAGATGAGACACAGGTTTATCAGACCACTAGCATAAGAATTGAAGGAAAAAGTGAATAGAGACAGGTCATAGAAATAGGAAGACACTTATTTGGAAATGCATCAGTTCAACATCAGGATGTTAAGACAAGGAAAATGTCAATGTATATCTGGTATGTCTTATGTGTCAGGCATGAGTTCAGTGTTTTTGGATGTTAATGCATTTTTCCTCAGAAATCCGCCATGCGATGTTTACAAATGACACTTAGAGATCAAGAAACTAGGTGACAGTGTTAAGGCCGGGATCACTAGCCACAAATTCCATGTTCTTTTTTTCCTGCCCACCAACTTTAATGTGATATGTCATGAGCCAATCTCATAATAGAGGCAATCAAGCAGACTTTTCTCTGGGGACTCTGTTCCCTTACACTGCCCAGGTGACAGGATGATGACAGGATGACTCAGCACTTCCTTTCCAGTTGCATACCATCACATCTCTATTCTTCCAGAAGTTTCTCTCATATTCTGTCAAGAATAGAAGTTTTTGTGAAAAATTAAAAGCTCAGATCAGATACATATATTCCAGAGCAAAGCTCTTTAGGTTTTTGTACATGAGTTGGCCAAGAAAAGGATTAATCAAGAGTAAAACCAGTTAAAGGAGAAATATTTTCCATCATTATTTTTTTCTGTATGTTTTTGACTGATATGGCTCCTTTATAGCTAAGTGAAGCCAATTGATGCCAAACATTTAGAGTTAACTACATCCAACAACAATTTCATCTGAACTACTTATATTTGAACATTTAATATATTCAAAAAAGACAAAAGAGGAATAAGATGCAACCCCTACCTGTGAAAAAGTTATAATCTATCATCATAGCTCTTTGACAACAATGAATTTCAATATAAAACAGGAGGCAAAAATAGAGATGATTAAAAGCAATATTTGAGATTGAAAAGAGCTATAGTAACTAAAACATTATTTATGTTCATTTCAAACTCCATACTTAAAAAAAGCTTGAACTCATCCATCTTGTGAAATATTTACTTTCCTAATAAGAGGAAAATATATGAACATTAACTATTTCAGAGACCAGAAATGTGTCTACTAAAATGCATCTACTAAATATTGGGGCCATTGTAATAAGTTTGTTTTATCCTGGCATTTCAAGGGGCTTAATTTTTCTACTGTGTGCTAAACTACTTTTATATAAAGATAACTACTTGAGTTAATTATATAAGTATTTTTTAATCAACTATGTCATATACAGCGTTAGACAATAGAGGGCATAAATAATGTTATAGCAAATGCTATTGTTGACATGCCTCTCTCCTCTTAACCCTTGCCAGTCAAATCTTTGCTGTAAGCAGCTTACTACAAAACCATGTGCAATTCTCCTTAACATCTTTCTTCCATTCTACCCACTAGGGAGTATGTTGGGAGTACTAGTAAATTCTCCTTCCTCAGAATCAGCCCTCAGCCAGTACTGGATGAACTTTTAAAAATAAAAGTAAATAAAAATAAAAGGTAGCTCTGAGGTATAGTCTATACTGCTCCAAAAAAAGCTTCCAGACCTTCCCTATTTCACCTTTCCATTCCCTTACTGCTTTCTGGAATCTCTTCAAACTTAACTTCTTGTTTAAGGGACTATATCTAGGAGAAGCCAACCTAAAATAAACACATACTCTCAACCCCTAACTTCTAAGAGTTTACAGCATGGTGAAGGAGGTAGTGATTATAAGTAAAAGCAAGGCAAAACTTGTGAAGGTCATTTCAAAGTTAGTCTCTCAGCAAAGTTAATAGCAACATAGAGTACAAAAAGGGTTAAGTGATGAAAAATCTTGGGATTTGAAATCAAGAGAAATTGCAGACTAGAACAGAACTCTTATTTTATCAGGATAAAATAGATATGAGTGGAAATACATTGCCTGAATTATTTTATTGATAATATTCATGGGAATATAACTATATTTGTTGTCAGAATGGATATAGGTCCATAAATTTGTCAATTCATTTATTGGCCAGAATATTTAGGAATTCTAAGGTAACCACTTACAAAAACCAATTTATCCAAAAAAGGAAAGAGTTATGTTTTCCCTACATTTAATTAAATGGTTTGTGTGTGAACACACCTAACACTATGTGTGTAACAGGCTGTTTTACTTTACTATGAAATAATTTAAGATTCCCCAAAATTAGAATTAAGTGTTGCTCTATACTTTTCAGTCAGATTTTTCCAAATATAAAGTCTCACATTATCACAACCAGGAAATTGAAAATGGTAGAATATTATTAACTAAACTACACATCTTACTTGTGTGTCACCAGAAAGATTTTATATGCACCCATTATTAGTGTTGATAAATGTTAGCAGAAGACATAATATAAGGGCTTTAATTCTCAGTTACCTTTTTTTCCTTTCAGTTTCTGCCAGTAATAAGAATGACTCATTAAAAAACAAGGCAAACAATGGGGCTGCAGATAAAATGATTGCTTAAGTATCACCTACATCAGAGTACAGGATAGTGTTGAGGGAGAAAGAGGCACTGAGTAGGTGAATAACATGAAATGAGACATCCCCATGGGACGGTTGCTTACTTTGTCATTAAGAAAAACCTCTTTTCCCTTAAATATTTACAGGGGAATTTCATCATACAATGATATACTTTCCCTCCTTTTTTGGAATTTATAATCTGGTCTAGACACCATAAAGAGATAGTTGCAATAGTTTCATATGTGACCAAAGAGCCAGATAGGCAAACTCAGACATTTCCTAATGGTAAGATTTTCAAAAATAGTTATAATCCAAGTTTTTGTTGCATAGAAAATAACTGATTTTTTTCCAACCACAGGGCTTGATCTTGACTAATGTGCAAGGAAGTGCATTTCTGGGTAATGCTGCTTATTTATGTAATTTCTTTGAAGTTATACAGCTTTATTATGACATTAACTTGGTGGATTTACACATAGAGTGACTTGACACTAGTTGATATAAAATCACAACTTTTATCTCAGAGGAACTTTTGTCTAATCCTGGAATGGAAATAAAGGAATTCCCTTGGGTCTTGATCTAGGAGTCTACATTCTTTGCTTCCAGCCCTGAATTAAACTCTTTTCATTTTATATGACATATTTCTTTGTTTCTTTCTAGTATTTTTAGATAACTAGATTCCTATTAAGTAGCATTAGGATTAGAGCCTGTCTCTGGAATTTGCAATATGAAAAACAAGTCACATGGTTATGCCATTTCTCTTCAAAGAAATTAGTTGATTTAGTTTCCCTAAAGTTTAGAAAGATGTGCACACTGCCATATATATATATGTCCTTTTTAAACAAGTTGCTTTTGTTGTTAAAATAATGATAATGACTCTGAAGGTAGAGGATATTTCTTTATTTCATGACTTTTTGTTCCTCTGAGATGTGGCATCTACATATTGAAGTTTCTTTTTTCTCAGTGTACATCCCTTATCAACCACAATTTTAGAAAAGAAATATACAGTTTGATTAATTTAGAATGACACTGGCACTTTATGCCACTCACTAGCCCTGACTCTTTCTTAAGAGTCAGGAAAATTTGTATGTTTATTCAGTATCTGTATACATTAGAGAACAATTGACCCTTGCTGATAGAACATTGGAGACAAATGCACAATGAATCTCACTAGGTCCTATCACAGACCACCGAGTTTAGATGAACTGGTCATTTTAACTACTCACAGACTTATCTGGTAGAGCAAAGTGATACCCAAACAAATCATGTCGGTGGCCATTGAAATTGAACAATTCATTAACAGCATCAAGTCTCTGTTCTTGGAGGTGACTGTACCAGCAAGATTGTGAACATTCTACAATTTTCAGCATGAAACTCAATATAATTATCTGTTTCTATAAATTTCACATTAGAATAGTCAGGGAGGATAGCATTGACATGATGATTTGAAGCAAGTCATGCTGTCTTGCTTACTGCTAAACCAAATGCTAGTTTGATTAGTGAGGGAAAAAAAGCAAAGAGAAAGAAAGGCTTGTATATTCAGGTAGACTCTGAGAAGCTGATTTTTTTTTTTTAAACAAAATTTGAGATAGGTTTGGTTAAGATAAATCCAGAGTTCCCAAAACCTCAAAGCATTTCAAGAGATTACACAAGAAATAACTTGGAAATATTATTAATTCTGACATTTAATTGCATTTCAATTTATTTCACACTTTCTAGTCTTGAAGGATTTATAATTTAAGTCTCTTATCTGAGGGAAGAATGCATAATTTGTTTCAATTGTCTGTTGTTTCAATTAGCCTCTGGTGATCGTTTCATATTTAAAGGGTTCATTTGGGAAGATTTGTTTCTGCCTTCTGAACAAAAGGGGGAAAGCAGGAGTAGCAGAGACTCCCTGCAGCTACCTTATTTTCCTGAGAACCGCATTGAAAAGATCTGTCTTTTGTGGATAGGATTACTTGATGGAAACATATTTTTTATTCTCTACTTTATTACAGAATTATTCAGAGTGGGACTAAAGAGAAAGACTACATCATCTACCACTCACTGTTACTAACTTTGCTTTTTATCCGTAAAAATTGTAGGGGAATTAAAGGGCTTTAGTGTTATAATCATGAGGAGAAAAAAAATATTCTTATTGTGTCCTTGTTGATTCCAAGAACATTCTTTTTTTTCTGCCATTCTTACAGGGTTTTCTGTTTGCTATGCAAAATCCAATGAATTGAGTTTTTTTTTTTACAATAAGACATTTGAACATATTCATACTGATAAACCAGTAGCATCATTCTACTTGAAGTAATGGATGATTATAAAAGGATGCAAGGTCTCTGACTTCTAAGGCTTATTGTGATATTAGAGAATTGGCTAAACAACCCAAAAGACAGAAGAACAGTCCCTCCCCCCGCCCGGCAGCAGTGTGATCAATTAAAGTCATAAATTGAGCTGGGTTCGGTGGTTCAGCCTGTAATCCCGCGCCTTGGGAGGCTGAGGTGAGTGGATTGACTGAGCCCGCGGGTTCGAGACCCGCCTGGGCAGCGAGACCTCATCTTCACAATAAATCAAAAATTCAGCTGGTCGTGGTAGCGCATGCCTGTAATTCCGGCTACTCGGAAGGCTGAGGCGGAAGGATTGCTGGAGCCCAGCAGGTAGAGGCTGTACTCCAGTCTGGGCGATAGAGTGAGACTCCAAATCAATCAACCAATCAATCAATCAATCAAGTCATGAATTTTACAGTTACATTGAAATTGTGGCCCAGTCACTTATGAGCAACGTGACATTGAGAAAAGTAGTTAAAAAACTCTTTCATTTCAGTTTCTTCATTTGATAAAGAATGAATATGTTCTCACTCATAAGCAGATCTTGAACAATTATCACAATACTATAAGAAAGGAATGTCAGTAGTGGGAAACTGCCAGGGAAGTGGGGGGAGGACGGTGGGATTGACAGCTGAGGGAAACTGTCAGGAAAGGGAGGGGCACACCTCATCAACAAGGGCACCTGCATAATCATAATCAACGTTTGTATACCTAACACTGAATCGTACCCCACATCATTAAAATAAAATAAAATTTTTTTAAAAAAGAAAAAACAAAGAATGGATATAATACCTTGTTTTGGAGGGATTTATACTGAGAATCTTATGAACTAATGAACCAAATGTGTCAAGCACACTCTTCACCTCTTACAATGCAAGTGACCAGAAATGTTAGTGTTTATTTTCTTCTTCATTGTTAACATTTTTCTTGTGGTCTTCAATATTTTCAGAGTTAAACTACTTCTCTAGGATTGGCTTTTTATTTTTTAATTCCAAAAAAAAGCAAAATTGCTTGATTTCCACGAATTTTGTGTTATGAATTGATTGCAGAAATATTTCCAATGCTTTCTCTCTTTCTAGGTGTGTACCCTGTTGAATGTGATTTGTAGCTCATTCCATCGAGAGGTGGTTTTTGTTTCTTATCTTTGATTCTAGTCTGGCCTCATGACTTAATCTGATCAACAGTGCACAGTTGGGTGGCACTTCCAAGCCTAGCCCTCAGGAGATCAAAGTGCTTCCAATTTCTCTCTTGTACTCCTGCAAAACAAAACTAGCCTACTGGAGGATGCAAGATGGATGGCCTAGTCATGTCAGTCAACTAGAGTGACTTTCAGTCAGTCATCAGACAAGTGACTGAGCCCCAGCAGAAGCCAGAAAAAAATAAGAAAAGAGGCTGAAGTGACACACAACTGGTCACAGATAGATAATGGACTTTCAATATAACACAACAAAACAAAAAATGGCCCAAGAGAACTCACAGATGCCTGAGCTGAATAATAATATTTTAAGCCACTAAGTTTTGTACAAGTTCATTATGCAATAATAGATAGCTGACATATGAAGATAGGGGTATGAATTCAAATTATCTTCTACCATTTGTCAGCAATTTAGCTAAGTTGAGATGAATACTGTAATTATTTTCCAAAGTAACTACAGAGTACATTGAAATACTTTTAATTAAAATTTATCAGTAAGAGATTTAGTTGGGATACAAAATTCTGCTATGAATCAATACTTCCAAAAAGGAGCTAAAAAATCCATAAGTACTGCAAATTTTATTGTCAAATATTTCATGTCAACTACATAAATCTTCCTATTGCATTCATTCATATGTTTATAAAATATTTTGTAAAGTATAAGATAGCTACAGTATTTTTGGTACTATGGACATTTTCAAAGATATGAAGTACCACTGGTTCCTAAAATAGAAAATCTCAGAGTCTGTTGGATGAAAATACATGTGAAAGTGCATACTACAATAATGTACGTGTTAGAACCAAAATAAAGAGAATAAACTGCCCCCTAAAGAAAGGAGCAGCTATGAAAAGGCAAATAGCAGAATACCATGGAAAATGGTGAGCACTTCCAAAACATACTAAGCAAAAAGAAAGACAAGAGATATGGAAGGCAAAATTTACTCAAAAATTAAGGAGAAAATTGTACTTCAGATACAGCAATATGGAAGACTTTCATTAATAAATACCATTACAAAGAAAGGGTAGGGGATTTATAGAGGGAGGTAGACAAAGAAGTCTTCTGTGGGTTTTATGTGATGATAAAGGATGAGGTGGTATTCCCTGTAAGTTGTAGTTGGTTCTGATAATGAACTATGCAAGAGGATGGTAGTCCTTTGTTGTTAGAAAAAAAAAAGAGGGCATTTCTAGACTTCTCTTGGTTTCAAGGAACACACAGCTCAGATATGTGTCAATACTTACAATGGCAAACACTGCAACTGAAATAAGAACAATATAATGTTTATATTACTACTTCAAATTGTGTATTTTTTGCATATTTACAAATCATGTCTTGTTGGTTTATTTTATTTTATTTTAACTTCCAGTTTAATGGAAATGTCTTGTGGTTTTAAATTGTTTTTCCTTTCAGTTGAATGCTTATTATTTTCCCCCAAATAATTGTGATCCTACATAACCTGCTACGAACATCTCTTTTTGTTTTACATTCCAGTAAAATTACATCTGTATGGACTGCATTGATGAGTAACAGCTTTGGGCGTCATGGACAACGTGAAAGCATGGATAACTTGTTTCTGGTGTTTCTTTCAAGATTATGAGACGGGGGCAAACAAAACAAATTAAAAAACACACGAATCATCTTTTGGAGGGCTACCTCCTTGCATTATGCTCGGAATTTGTTCATCTGGATCAAATGATCAACAAGCTTTTATCTGAAAGTTTTGAGGTGGTTACATCATGATTTATGAAAGAAATATCCTGAATTGTGGCAAACAGGTAACTGGTTCTTCCACCATGATAATGCACCTGCCCTCCCCGAGCTGTGTTCAGCAATTTCTGACTAAAAACCAACATGACCCCAGTGCCCATCCTCCCTGTTTACCGGATCTCACCTCAAACAACTCTTTTGTTTGTTTCCACAATGAAAAAAGTCCTCAGAGGGACACGTTTTGGATGTGGAAGAGGTTAAACAAAAAAACAACAGAAACACTAAATGACAACCAAATTGACAAGTTAAAAAATTGTTTTGAGCAATGGAAAAAGCATCCTGATAGGTGTATTGCATCAAACAGAGCGTACATTTTAGATGACTGTAGTTTAAACATGTAAGGATAAATACACAATTTTCTAATAAATTAATTCCAGGGTTTTGGGACCCCCTTGTATTCTCTAAACCATTTTTGCATCACCCTTTGTCCCACTCACACCTATCTGGTTTTTTTGTTCTTCCCAGTCTCTTTCCCATTTCCTTGTCCCTTTTCTCTTTCTCCTTTCTCAATTTATTTTTTTCTTCCTGAATCATCTCACAATTAAATGTTGGATTAATTATCAGCAGTTATTGGAAGTTACATCAAGATATTAGTTGGACTTCCTTTGACTTATGTGATTTTGTCTTAAATGAAGTAAGAATTTCCTAAAAATTTACTGAAAGCAATGTAAGAGTGAACACTGGCTTAAGTTTCTAGTCCCTGGACAGATCAAAGCAGCACTGTCTGTCTTGCTGGAAGAAATTTGACTTTTTAAAGTAAACTGACTTTTTAAAAATGAGTGATAGGTATAGTGTTTTCTATTAATTGTAGAAAGATATATATGTTAGGGTCTGAACAGGGTGAGGGTGAATGGATGGAGAGGGAGAGGGGTGCAGGGAGGCACAGCACCACCAGAGCCGGCAAGCCGGAGGTACGTGCTGGCAACCCAGAGATCTGAGTAAATACAAAGAATTGCAACACACAGAGGTGAAAGAAGATAAGATTTATTTAAGAAAAGATCACCCCACCACAGACAGGGAGACGGCCCACACTCTAGGTGAATGTGGCATCGTAGCCCCCCAAAGCCCTGTCTTAAATCCTTTTCCTTGGAGATGTTGCAAATGACTGCTGTGACTTCCTTATCTACCACCTGTGGATGTCTTGGATATCCTGTGCCACAGAGACCCATTAATGTCTGTCCATATTATCATAGCCCCCAGAGAAGGGTGTGACAAGTTTCTAATTCTCCTGCACCTTCCCAAACAACATTCCTTAGAGCTAATGGAGGGTGCACCTCCCCTTATCTCCTAGGCATTTCCAGTGGGTAGCTTCGGGGGATTCTTGGCTTCCCTGTAGATAGTGCCCAATTCACTGGAAGATCGAATCCCCACTTGCTCTCCCTCTGAGCGGTTATAACTTTTGTAATTACAAGTTTCATGACTTTTACAATCCTTGCCCAATGCATGATGTCTTATGCCTTGTAAATTCCCTTTACTCTAGGCAAGCTTGATTGCCGCTGTGAGATACCTCTGATACCTGGCATTAGGAAGTCTGTTTCTGAAAAGACAAAGTCGGTAAAGTTAATTTTACCTGGAGTGTGCATTTCTCTAAAAACATAGCTTCTACTTTCTCATCATTGAGTCAGGTTTTAAGAACAAGATGAAAAATGGCTTCCCACTCTCGGTCAGTCCTTTCTATATATCTATATATCTATAGCTATATCTGTCTATATCCATATATCTATATCTATATCTATATATCTATATCTATATGTGTATATATATCTATATATATACAAGCATATATATACACACATATTAGTAAAACACACGTTATGTCTGTCTTAAATATTTTTATACTTTTTTTTAGCTCTGTTCCAATATCTCCCTCTCTCATTCTAATTTTTCTTAATTTAACAATATGTTCAGATATTTTCATTGGACTGCATATAGTTATTTCCAATTCTTTTTATTAGTATTTTTTATATTTTGGGTTTTTATCTACAGCCTTTATTGATGAACATTTAGCTCACTTCCAATTGTTCATTGTCACAAACAACATTGCAATAGTCATCTCTGCACACAGATCTGTGTGCACTTGCAAAGTGATAGATTCTTAAAAAGTAAAAATTCTCTATAAAAATTATGCTCTATTAAAACGTGTTGGACTGGGTCCAGTGGCTCATTCTTCTAATTCCAATACTTTGTGAGGCCAAAGTGGGAGGATTACTTAAAGTCAAGAGTTCAAGACTTACCCAGGAAATATAGTGAGACACCCCATCTCTATTTAAAAGAAATTGTGATAAATATGAAAAATTGTCATCCAAAAATTATTTCTAAACTGACTCCTACCTCATAGTCTGATTTGACTCCTTTAAGTCTATGTAATAACAATCTTGCAACATTTTAGGCAGTTTGATGAATGAGAAAGAAATAACCTCTCATTGTTTCAGTTGGCATTTCTCTGATTTGTTGTAAAGTTGAACCTATTTCCATGTGAATATTTGCCATTTGCGTTTCTTTTGTGAATTATCTGCTTGTATCTTTTGTCATTATGTTTACTACGATGTTTCTTTCTTTTTAACTTGTAGGAATTTTTGGATTATCAATATTAATTTTTTCTTTTACATATGTTGCAAATATTTTTCTCACGGTCTATCAGCTTTCTTTTACACTACAGGAAATATAACTTATTGTTATTGATCCAGTCTTTATAGATTATTTACACTATGAGTTATATGAGAAAGCCTTCCCATCCAAATAACCATAAGAATACTCTCCTGTGTTTTCTTGTATTACTTTTGTGGTTTCCTTTAAATTCATCTTTATCTGGAAGTCGTTGGGTACACCAATAGTGAGAGGTATTACTCTAACTCTGTCTCTTTCAATTTAACAAGTGAGTGATCATTCTGTCATTGATTTGAAATTTTTCTTCACTGATAATCTAAGTTTGTATTTATACCTGGATCTACTTTTAAATTGTTGTTTTATAAATCGAATGTTATTGTGTCAGGCCTGTATAATACCAATCTTATATGCTTTAGCCTCACACTGTATGTTTATATTCATTTTAAATTATTTTAACTTTTCTGTCTTTAAAATTTATATGGCTATTTCTTACACATTTTGATTTACACATAAACTTAAGAATCAGGTTATCAAATTTCATTTTAAAATCTTGTATCTGTGACTTTATTGATATTGTAGATTAATTTGGAAGAATTAATAACATAATATTGAATCGTTCAATTCACAAATTTGAGATATCTCCCTTTTTACTTTAACTTTATTTGATGTAATTTACCAAAAAATTTGAAATTTTCCGTTATGTCTACCATATTTATTTTTAGAGTCATTGCTAGTATGTTGTTATTCTGTATTTATATGAATGAAGTTTATTTCTGCATCATACTTTTCTAATCAAATTTTGCTTATTTTATGTATCTTTTATATGAACTGAACTCCCTCATTAGTCTTCATAAATTTTAGGTAATTAATTTGGGGTTGTAAGGCAGGTATTTGATTATAAATAGTGACAGTTTTATCGCTAGTTTACTCTTACTTTTAGTGTTTTGTGTGGCATTGATAGAGGGTCAAATGTTTTGTCTTTGTTATCCATTTAACACATGAAACTTTTAATTCTCTATCATTATATTTATAATTTTGACAACTCTGTTAATAAAGGAGACTGTTTATATATTTTGTGTTTTTCTTTCTTTCTGGAAAGTTTGGTAGAAATAACTTGCAGAATTTTATCTTTGTGCCACTTATAATGGTAGACATTCTAAGTCATCTGAAATATGGCTATGATTATTATTTCAGATTTTCTACATAATTTTAAATCAACTATGCAAGTTTATATTAATATGTCTCTTTTTGTTTTTGTCTCAAAAACTATAAACCACCATGATTAACTAGATAGTCTTATGACTATTAAATAAGATGAGTGAAAATTAAAAATCCCCTGAAAAAGAAAACTCTAGACTCAGGTAATTTCACAAGAAAAACTATCACATATTTAAAGAGGAACTAAGGCCGGGTGCTGTGGCTCAAGCCTGCAATCCCAGCACTGAGGCTGAGGTGAGAGGATTGCCTGAGCTCAGGGGTTTGAGACCAGCCTGGGCAACTTGGTGAGACCTCGTCTCTACAGAAAATCAAAAAATTTAGCCAGGTGTGATAGCGCATGTCTGAAGTTCCAGCTACTTGGAAGACTGAGGTAGATGGATCACCTGAGCCCAGCAGGCCAAGGCTGCGGTGGCCATGAGCGTGCCACTACACTCCAGTCTGGGTGACAAAGTGAGGTTCCAACTCAAATGAGAGAAAGAAAAAAAAGAGTAAAAATAAACAATAAATAAATAAATACAATACTCTAAAAACAATAAATAAAGAGGAACTAGTAGCAATTCTATATAATTTATTTCAGAATATAGAATACAGAAAAACATTTCTCAACTATTTTATGAGGCCTCTATTATCTTAATAACAAAACCAGAAAATGACAATCGAAAAATAAACAAGACTGCAGACTAATATTTCTCATGAATTTAGATTAAAAAGTACTCAGTGAAATATTAGAAACTAAAATCTATCAATTTATGAAAAGGATGATATGCCATAACAAAGTGAGTCTTATTACACAAATTCCAACATGATCCATCATACCAATAGGCTAAAGGAGGAAAATCCTATGAACCAATGCAGAACAAACACTAGATAAAACTCAGCACCTATTCATGATAAAAACTTGCAGAAAAATATAGCGACTTAATCAAGGATAATGTTCTCAATCTGATAAAAAAAACAGCCATAAAACCCTATAGTTATCATATTTAACATTAAAAGACTGAATGCCTTCTCTCTGATATTGAGAATAAAGTACGTCTATTTTCACCACTTTTATTCATCATCATGCTGAATATTATAACTACTGTAATACAGCAAGAAAAATAAATGAAAAGATACAGACGAGCAAAAAAGACAAGTCTTTTTACATATGACATAATAATCTCTGTTTAAAATTACAAGAAAAATACAAAAAAAAATCTTCCAGAACTGCTTGAAAAGTGAGTTCATTAAGGTTACAAAATAAGACCAACACACAAAAAGCAATCATATTTTTACATAGTAAAAATAGGCTTGTAAAAACTGAAATTATGGACACAGCACCATTTAACATCTCTCAAAGAAAAATAAATACTTAATATGAACTTAACAAGACATACAAGTTCTTTGTACTGAACATTACAAACTGCTGATACAACGTTTCAAAGAAGTTCTAAATGTATAGAGAGACCTACCACATTCATGGATTGGAAAAATCAATACAGTAAAAATACAATTCCTTCAGCATTGCTCAGTATAGTTAATGCAATTTGTATCAAAATCTAGAATTTTTGTATACATGCAGACAAGCTTAGAGTAAAATTTATATGGGAAATTGCAGCTCTGAAATAGCTAAAACAATTTTTAGAAACTAAAATAGCGTGGGAAGAATCAACCTTCTTAGTTTCCTACCCATATTTACAGTAAGTAAAGTAGTATGGAATAGATCAATAGAAAGATGGATGTATAGATTAATAGAACAGAATACAGACCAAGAACAGACTTAAACAGGTTTGCTTCACTGATTCCATACAAAGCTGCAAAGACAATTTAACAGAAGAAGAAAGACCTTTATTAAAATGGTATTAGAACTATTAGAAATCCACAGACAAAAAAATTGAAATTTCAACCTGTCTTATAGCTATACTCAATAAAAAAACAAAATAAACAATGAACAACAAAATTAGAAAATGAACAAAAGACATTTGTAAGCATATACAGATCATAAGTAAGCATATCTGAAGATGTTCAACCTCATTATTTCTCAGGGGAAAGCACATAGAGAAAGACTACACACCTAGCATAATATCTAAATGTAAAGAACAGTGACAACACATAATACTGGTAGGTATTCAGTGAACTGATTACTCACCCACTGCTGGTGAGAATGTAAAATGGTACAGTCAATTTGGAAAACAGTTCGGTAGTTTCTGAGAAATCTAGGTAAACCATATGTCCCAGAAATTGCACCTCTGGGTTTTTTCCCTGGAGAAATGAACATTTATGTTCATTGATAAATCTGTATACAAATGCTCATAGACAGATCTAAGAAGTGTTAAAATGGCTGCTCATTGAGTATATTGCTCAAATCCTCTTATGCCCTTTCACCCATAACAAGTACAAATAAAACTAGAGAAATCTGAATATGATCAGTGGGCTGTATATCAATACCCTGTCTGAAATATTGTACAATAATTTTTCAAAATATTACCACTGGGGGCAATTTAGTAAAGAGTATATAGGACATCCAAATCTACAATTATCTTGATAATAATTACAATTTAAAAATTGAGCAGAACATCAAAAAGCTATGGAACATTATTCAATGATTTATATATATGTAAAGATATGGCAAAAAAGAAAAAAGATAAATGGTATATGTTGAACCAAACAAATGTTTAAATGGTAAGAGTCAAGAGCCTTACAAAATTAATGAAAGAAAACACACCACAGATACAAAAAGCTCAGAGAACACCAAAGAAAAAAAAACTAGAGATGCAATAAATGTAAAAAGAACAAAAATAATTATCCTAGAAAAAAATAACTTAGACAAAGTGCTAGAAATCAAAGATAAAGAGAAGATCATCTCTAAAACAGCAAGAGAATGAAATGTCACATTATAGAAGGACAAAGATAAAAGTCAGTAGAATTCTCTTCAAAAGTTGTACATGGCAAAAGAAAATGAAGTGTTATTTTTAAAGTGAAGAAAAAGGAAATTTAACACAGTTCTATACATAGTAAAAATTTCTTTCAAAAATGAAGACAAAATAGAGATTTTTTAAACTGCCAAAAACTGAAGAGATTTATTAACAGCAGACTGTGTCACAAAAAAATGTTAAGCAAAATTCTTCAGGCATGAGTATGATAAAAGAGAGAAATTAAAATCAATACTATACAAATCAATGAAGACTGTTTGATGACGCATCAAGTATTTGTTGAGTCAACCATGTTTTTCTAACTATGTTTCTGATAATGACCAACAATTCTATTGTGAAGTTGATTTAGTAGATTGGATCAGAGAGAGAATGAGAGAAAGAGAGAGAGAGAGATAGAAAGGAAGGGAGGGAAGGAGGGTGAGAGAGAGAAAGAGAATAAGAAAGTATCAGAATCTTGGGACTGCATGTCCAAAAAATTATGTGCCCAACTGCAAATTCAGAAATACACTTTGGTTTAAGTGGAAAGCCATGGTGGTATAGTAGAAAGAATACTGGCATGATTTAGTATGGGGATTAATTTTGCCTCAGCTTCAGGTGATTTATATTTACATTAAAAGTTGAAAAGCACTGCTTTTGATAATTTATCAAATGTCATGATTATAAGTAGACGCTAAGTAACTGAAAATGAGGCTTATGCTTTTTGTTTCTCTCTTACATCAAGCAAATTCCAGAATACTGCCTGATTTGGTATTTACATGCAAAAAATGTTTAAACTCGTGATCAATAAAAGTTGCATTTTTTAAAATCATATTTTGTATTTTAAAATTGTGGGGTACAGTAAAGGGTTAGGTATACAAATATGCATCGTTCAGGCACGGTTGTTGATAAGGAGTGTCTCCCCGTCCCCAGACAGATATTGACTGCCATTAATCCCACCGCCTTTCCCTCCCTGACCACCCCATAGTTTCCCACCACTGTCAATCCTTTTCTTTTGGTATTGTGATAGATGTTCAAGGTCCATTATATGAGTGAGAACATGTGATACTCAGATCTTTGTTTCCGTGAGAGGTCACTCAGTATTATAGACTCTAGTTCCATCCAGGTTGATGCAAAATTCATGATTTTCTTCTTTCTTATGGCTGTGTACTATCCTATCGCGTATATGTACCACATTTTTTAATCCAGTCCTCTTTTGATGGACAGCATGGTTGGTTCCATGATCTTGCTATTGTGAACAATGCTGTGATAAACACATGTGTGCAGGTATCTTTTTTATAGAGTGATTTGATTTCTTCAGGGTATATTTTTTGTATTATCTTTTTGTCTTCTTAGTAGGGGGATTGCGGGGTCATATGGGAGGATGATATTTAGAGCTTTTAGGAATCGCCACACTGCTTTCCACAGATGTTGCACTAGTTTAC
>NW_007051068.1:336584-347475 GCF_000164805.1 Carlito syrichta | reverse complement strand
TTTTCCCAGTCCTGTGGGCTGTCTCCCTGCTCTCTTGATGGTTTCTTTGGCTTTGCAGATGCTTGTCAGTTTAATGAGGTCCCACTTGTCTATCTTATCTCTTATGGCACATGTGTTTCATGTTTCGTTCAGGAATTGGATGCCAGTTCCAATTTCCATAAGGGCGTGTCCTGCATTTTCTAAGGTTCTTATGGTTTGAGGTTTTACATTTAGGTCTCTGATCCATTTAGAGTTAATTTTTGTGTATGGGGATAGATAGGGATCTTGTTTGAATCTTCTACATGTGGTCAGCCAGTTTTTCCAGCACCGTTTACTGAATAGGTTCTCCTCTCCCCAGTGGTAGGTGGTGGAGGCTTTGTCAAAGATGAGTTGGTTGAAAAATTGAGGTTTTGCTTCTGGAATCGCAATTCTATTCCATTGGTCTATATGCCTGTTCCTGTACCAATACCAAGCTGTTTTGATTATTGTAGCTTTATAGTAAAGTTTGAAGTCTGTTAATATGATACCTCTTGCTTTTTTTTTTTTTTTTTTTTTTTGCTGAGGATTGTTCTGGCTATTCTTGGTCATTTGTGTTTCCACATGAATTCCTATATTGTTTTTTTCTAGTCCTGAGAAGAATGTTGCTGGTAATTTCATGGGTATTGCATTAAATCTGAAGATTGCCTTAGGTAAAATGGACATCTTCACAATGTTGATCCTTCCAATTCATGAGCATGGGATATTTTTCCAATTGTTTAGTCATCTTTGATTTCTTTGAGCAGTGTTTTGTAGTTTTCATTGTAAAGGTCTTTCACGTCTCTGTTTAGGAAGATGCCAAGGTATTTCATTGTTTTTTGTGGCTATTGTGAATGGGATTGTGCTTTTTATTGGATTTCTGTTTGTTTATTATTGGTGTAAAGAAATATGATTGTCTTTTGCGCATTTATTTTATAACCTGAGACTTTACCTAAGTCCTTTATCAGTGCAAGGAGGCTTTTGACATATTCTCTTGGGTTTTCAAGGTACACAATCACATCATCTGCAAAGGGAGATAACTTGACTTCCTCTTTTCCAATTTGGATACCCCTGATCGCCTTCTCTTTTCTGATTGCTCTAGCTAGGACTTCCACTACTGTATTGAACAGGTGGGGAGAGAGTGGGCATCCTTGTCTTGTTCCAATTTTCAGGGGAAATGGTTTCAATTTTTGTCTGTTTAGGAGTAATGCTGGCTGTGGGTTTCTCGTAGATGGCTTTTACTATTTTCTGATCTGTTTCCTGTATACCTAGATGTTTGAGGGTTTTTATCAGGAAGCGGTGCTGGATTTTATCAAAAGCTTTTTCTGCATCTAATGATATAATCATGTGGTTTTTGTTCTGACGTCTGTTCATGTATTTAATTACATTTATGGTCTTGTGAAAGTTGAACCAGACTTGCATCCCAGGGATGAAGCCACCTTGGTCATGATGGATGATGTTTAAGATATGTTGTTGAATCCAGTTTGCTAGGATCTTGTTGAGAATTTTGGCATCTATGTTCATCAAATATATTGGCCTGTAGTTCTCTTTCATTTTCGGGTCTTTACCTGGCTTGGGTATCAATGTGATGTCAGATTCATAAAATGATTTGGGGAGGGTCCCATCTTTCTCAATAGCCTGGAATACTTTCAGTAGGATTGGTATCACTCCTCCTTAAATGTCTTATAGAATTCTGCTGGAAAGTCAACTGGTCCAGGGCTTTTTTTTGGTAGGTAGTTTTCTTATTACATAGTCAATTTCCTTGATTGTTATTGGTCTATTTAGGGTCTCGATTTCTTCTTGTTTCAACCTAGGCAGGTTATGTGATGTCAGAAAGTCTTCCATTTCCTTAAGGTTTTCAAGTTTGTTTCCATACAAGTGTACATAGTAGTCTCTAATGATCTTTTGTATTTCTTCAGGGTCGGATGTGACTTCATCTTCTGTGTTTCTGATTATATTAATTTGGACTTTTTCTCTCTTTTTCTTGGTCAGTCTAGCTAAGGGACCAATCATTTTGTTTATCCTTTCAAAGAACCAACTTTTTGTTTCATTGATCTTTTTTTTTTGTATTATCTTTTTTCTTCTATGTCCCAGTTTTGGGCTTTTATTTTGGTCATCTGGATTCTTCTGCTGAAATCAGGGTTTTTGTGATCTTGCTTTTCCAGCTTCCTAAGGTGACTTTTTAGGCTGTTAATTTGTGATCCTTCCATTTTCTTCATGTGGGTTTGTAGAGATATGAATTCCCCTCTTACTACTGCTTTCATGATGTCCCTGAGATTTTGGTAAGATGTCTCTTCATTTTCATTTGTTTCCAGGTATCTTTTAATCTCTGTTTTGATTTCATTATTGACCCATGAGTTGTTTAGCATCATGCTATTGAGTTTCCATGTCTTTGTGGGTTTGGGGGGAACCTTGTTGGTGTTGATGTTGATTTTTATTCCACTGTGGTCTGAGAAGTGCATGACAAAATTTCAATCTTTTGAAATTTGTTTACGCTTGACTTATGGTCAAGTATATGGTCGATCCTAGAGTAAGTTCCTTGCAGTGATGAGTAGAATGTATATTCTGTGGTCATTGGGTGGAGTGTTCTGTAGGTGTCAATTAAGTCCATTTAGTCAAGAGTCACATTGAGGTTCTAGATCTTGTTGCTGATTTTTTGTCCTGATGATCTGTTAAGGGTTGTGAGTGGGGTATTAAGGTCCTCAGTTATGATGGTGTTGGAGTCAATATCTTTCTTGAATTTTCCTAGAAGCTGCTTTATGAAAGTTGGCACTCCTATGTTGCGTGCATATATGTTTAGGATAGATATTTCTTGTTGATGGAGTGAACCTTTTATCATTATGTAGTAACCTTCTGTATCTTTTTTAGTTTTTGATAGCTCAAATGATATTTTGTCTAAGATTAGGATTGCGACTCCTTCTTTCTTTTGTGTTCCATTTGCCTGAAAATTTGTTTCCCATCCTCTTACTTTAAGTCTGTGAGTGTCCTTTCTAGTGAGATGGGTCTCTTGAAGGCAATATATTGTTGCCTGGTGAGATTTTATCCATTTTGCCATTCTGTGTCTTTTCAGTGGTGCATTTGTCCATTCACATTCAGGCTAATTATTGAAATGTGAGAGGTGGTCCCTATTATAAAGTTCTTATAGAGTTGTTGTTGTTGTTCCTCTTTGTTGTCTTTCTTTAGGTTTGGGGGTTGGTTCTTATGTGTTTTACTCTTTTTCCTGTGCTCTTGTGAAGAACATAGTTGTTCTTTTTTCCTTTTCTTCTGTGTTTAGTACTTTCTTAAGTGTTTCTTGTAGAGGTGGTCTGGTGGCAGCATAAGTTCTTAGGGATTGGATATCTGGGAAAGATTTTAATTCTCCCTCACTAATGAAGCTTAGCTTGGCTAGGTAGGTTATTCTTGGTTGAAATTTTTTATCGTTTAGAACTTTGAAGATAGGGTTCCAAGCTCTCCTATCCTGCAGGGTTTCTGTAGATAAATCTGCTGCTATCCAAATTGGTCTTCCATGGTTGGTGATATGGCCTTTTTCTCTTGCTGCCTTTAAGATTTTTTCTTTTATGCCTACTTTGCTTAGGCAAATTATTATGTGTCTGGGAGTTGGTCTTCTCATTTGTTGTCTTGCAGGTGTTCTCTGAATCTCTTGTGTTTGAATTTTCGTGTCGCTGATGAGATGAGAGAAGTTTTCTTCAATAATCTCATGGAATGTTTGTTCCAAGGTGGCCTTTGTTTCTCTTTCTGTTTCAAGAAGGCCAATTACTCTTAGGTTCTTTCTACAGAAGTAATCGCTCATCTCTTGAAGGTTTTGTTCTGTCTTTTTAAGCTTCTTTCTATGTTTTTGACAGTTTGGGTTCATTCTATATTTTGGTCCTCAAGCTCTGAGATTCTTTCTTCTGCTTTGTTAATTCTGCTTTCCATGCTTATCAGGTTATTTGTTTCATTCACAGTATTCTTTATTACTGTTATCTCAGTTATCAACTCCTTCTTAGTTTCTTCTTGTCTCTCCTCAATTCCTTTTAATCTCTCCATTAATGTCTTGATATCTAGATTTGTAGTTTGAGACCAATCATTCTGGGGGCTCTTCATTGTTTGCATTCCAAAGTTAGTTTTCTCAGTGTCGGCCCTCCCAGGAATCTGGGAGAGACCCATATACTCCTTTTGGTTTTTCTTCATTTGTGTAGTTTTTCTCTCTCTCCTCCTTTCCCTCCACTTCTTTAATTCTGTTTTTCAGGGAAGATGGGGTTGTTTTTACTTCATTTGTTCAATCTTCTGTTCTTCCTTATGTGGGTCCTCTGGCTTTGTTCACTTTTGAGGCTGGAGTGTGGACTGGGAGCTGTACTTTTTGCAGTTTTGAAGTTTAATTGAGGGGAAAGCTGTGATTCAGAATCTATCTGCTGATCCCAGTATCCACCAACAGGTGTATGGGCACACTGGACCCTGTTTCCCCCTGCCTTACAATCTGTCCATGCAGTGGGGTGTAGGTTTGGTCCCTGGAGCAGAAGGAGGTATGAAAAAGGAAAGTAATGGAAGAAGCGGGGGTCAAGAGGAAATTAAAAGAGAGAAGAGTGAGAGGGAAAACAGACATACATACCAACTAATGGGTTAGAAAGAGACACAATGCCAGAGAAGAGTGAAAAACAGACACACAAATAAAAATTCCCTAAAGTATATCAGTAACCACACAGACAGACCAATAACATCATGCTTTTTGATGCTTTTTCCCCAACACAAACAGGTAGTATAAATAAAAAAGCAAATAAAAGTGAGCAAAACAGTCAAAATGATAAAATCAAAAGTCAAAATAAGACAGCAGACTGGCTCTAGAATCTTTCCTGAGTGTCTAAAGTCTCTTCAGCTCTGATCTCTAGCCTCTCCCCTTTGCTTTCATTGCAGGCAGATATATTTACTCACAGCTTGGGTTTATTCCTTTAGCTTGCTGCCTGAGAGGTCTGCAATACTGAGTTGCCTGTCTGATTCAGCATAGGGGAGGGGCTTTTGTCTTCTGTTTAAGGAAGTTACCTTAGAAACCAAGGTGGAGGCTACTCCTAGGTGGATGGGACAATGCAAATCTCTGCCTGGAAAATGGCCGGGGGGGGCAGCTCCTTTTTCATGGATCCTTTCTCTTCACTCGTCTGCTCTGTGGTGGCATGTGAGGCACCGGGGATCAGCTGCACAGCTGGGCGCTGGATCTGGTGTGCCACCAGCAACCTGGGGTGGAGGAGGGGGCTGGGAGTTCCCTCTTCTGGAGCTGAGAGCGACTGATCAGCACCTCCTTAAGATACACTGTTCCCTAACACAACCATAGGGTCGCACGCTGGGTGCCTCAGCCAGAGTGGGACCAGAGCTCCAAAGGGCAGGTTGTGAGTGATGACAGCAGCTTTGGGCCCCTCACAGGGTGCTTCAGCCAGAAATGCAGCTGGTATTTCTGAGGGACGAGTGCCTAGAGCCTCCCTGTGTGATGGCAGCTTGAAATGGGGCTGGACGGGGGCCCAGAACCCAGGGTGGGGAGCTGGAACTCTGGGGAGTGAGCACCGGGATCCCAGTCAGAGTGGGAGCTGGTGGCAGCTGAGTGCCGCATGGCTGAGTGCCGGGCGGATCAATGTAGCCAGCAAGGGAACCCAGATCTCCACAATGCGGTATCTAAGGGCCTCCAGCGATGATGTAGCTGTGAAGGGAGCTGGGATTTTCACATGGCTGGGGCCACCTATAGTGGAGCAGCAGCGGCCGGGGGCCTCAATAGCCGGCCTTGCGTGGAACCAAGGGTCTCCGGGTGCAGCTGGCGGTGCAGGGTGGTGGGGAAAGGAAAGTAAGAGTCTTTTTGGGAACTCACATTTGGAGAATCTCACAATTCCTCCTATGCCATCACCATCTTACCAAAACTCCCAAAGTTTCATTTTTTTATGGCCATTGATGTGATATAAATTTTACTAACAATTTTTAACATGCATTAAATACATGCTAAACACATTCTCATGTTATTATCTATTATATCTAATTTAAATGGTATTTTGTTATTATGTCTTTTTAAAATAAAATTAAAAACTGAGGTCTTGAGAGCATAAACATCTTGCCTTAGAACACAAAGCTAGGAATGACAATAGCAATATATGTACTCTAATTCCTTCACTGTCAAATTCCTACTAAAGAAAAAAAGTATGTCTTTTATGGGAATGTGAGTCTTAGAAGCAGGAAGCTTGAGTATCTTTGTAAAGTAGGGTCAATAAAAAGCTCTAATTGGTACAATGTTGGGAATCAACTCTAATGTAGATATATTTCACATATTGAGTTAAAAATATTTTAAAATGTAAATAGACATGCTCTATCTTATTTATTTAGGAAATATTAAAGTCTTCCATTTATGAAATTGTTTTAGACTTTTCCATTTTCATTCATTCTCTATTATGGCAAAAAGAGGCCCTTCTGAGATATAAATCTGATCCCTGTATATCACTGGTTTAACACCCTCATTGAGCTATATTGATGCCTAAAGTGATCATTTCCACTGCACTTGAGATATATCTGAGCCTTTTGAAAATGTGGATTCAAGCCGGGCTCAGTGGCTCAGCCTGTAATCCCACGCCTTTGGGAGGCTGAGGTGAGTGGATTGCCTGAGCCCGCAGTTTCGAGACCCGCCTGGGCAACTTGGCGAGACCTCATCTCTACAATAAATCAAAAAATTAGCCGGTCGTGGTAGCGCGCGCCTGTAATTCCAGCTACTCGGAAGGCTGAGGCAGAAGGATCGCCGGAGTCCAGCAGGCGAGGCCGCGGTGGCCGGGAGCGGCCACTGCACTCCCGTCTGGGTGACAGAGTGAGACTCCAACTCAAAAAAAAAGAAAATATGGATTCCCATGACCTCATCCCAATCTATTACATCAGAATCGCTAAGCATCATCTTGGATTTCTATATTGCTCTTTCTAGTCTGGCTGCTTCTTTGCATTCAAAACATATTAATTTATTATTTTGTATCAAATGACAATAAATACTTTTTGATTGACCTCTCTTCACACAGACTGATTTTTTTGGGATTAAAGCTGGTTCAAATATATCTACTAAATTTTAATGAGTGTTTTTATGCATATAAAAAAGAAACTTCCCTCTCTCCTCTTATTCTCATTCGTTCAATTTTTACTACCTAAACTCTCAGTTTTTTTCATTGACAACAACTTCCAGAGTTTGCAATTAGATGTGAAATACTTAAAAATAGCTCCACACACATAATAAACACAGGATGGTGCCAAAACTTTAAATCACTCAATAGTTTAACAATGAGGAACACAAAAGTTCAGAAAAGTCTAATTGTTCCGTGTTACATCAGAAATTGCAAATTCAGAATGACTATAAATCTGCTTCCTATAAATCTGCTTCCTACTTCTTTCCCTGATTTGGATCACCTAAAGCAAATGTCCACTTGTCCAGTTTTGACAACAGAAAGTATCATGAAAAATTAAAAAACAAAAACATAGTAATACTTGAAGGTATTACTGTGTTTTTAGATTTTGTTAAAAATTGCCTAAAACAAGTGTATATTATCTAAGAATTCTTTAGCAGTTATTTAATCTTTCTGTGCCTCAATTTTTCTCATTGATAAAAAGGAGAATAGTAGTAATCTCATAGAGCTATTCCGGAAATTTAATATTTTATTAAGCAATATACATTTAGAACTGGAAGAGTGCTTGGAAATAGCAAATGCTATGCAAGAATTAACCATAATTATAGTCATACTTTTTGCAATTTATGCTTTTTTCTGGTCTTTCTCTGTGCATCAGTCAGACTTCTATCACATGTATATACGTGTGTGTGTGTGTGTGTGTGTGTGTGTGTGTGTGTCTTACAGCTTACTCTTGTTCTCATCCACTTCTCCATATCCATCTTCCCTTCTAGGCTCCAAGCACCAGACATGAGAACAACATACAGAGACTGCCCAACCAGCTTGGACTACATCAGATCAGATCCCTGTGGCAAATTCACTCACTTAAATTCAGTAACTCCATCTTGAGAAATTTTAACATAAAAAAATGAGAAACTAATACAAATATTTGTGGATGGGGATGCTAATCATAACATAATTTAAAAGCATAAAAAAATGGAAGCATACCAAGGCTTAATAATAAAGTGTTAAATATATAAACAAAGTTACATTCATTTAGCATTTCAAAAGAAAATGAAGATGTGTTTATATTTATTTAGCTAATGAAAATGAAATATTTATTCATTTAGCTCTACAAAACATTTTGAAAAACAATTGCAAAATGTATATTTTATATCTGCAAAGAAAATCTCAACAATACACCAAATTCTTATCTTAGAAAGATAATTAAATAATATTTTAAAGTGTTAGGTGATCAGTATTTTGTATATAGAATAAAAATTATTTAAATTATAACCTACTAATAACTCTATATAAATATTATAAGTTGTCAAATATGATTACTGATTGCTTTTTCATAGGCATAAATCAAACTTTTAAATATTGATAATAGCATTAAATGTCAACAATATATTGGGAAACACAAGTTTAATACTTAACTATATTTGGTGCTCACACAAAATGATAAAACAATACAACACAACACAACAAGAAAAATAGGTATTTTAAAAGAGAAATTCAACTGCATGTTCTCAATCATAAGTAGGCCCTGATCACTAGTCACATTAGCACAAGGGAAGGATTCAAAATAACTGGGTAGGGAGGGAGGGAGAGAGGGAGGAGAATGGGGCACATGTGACAACACAAAGGATACCTGGTCCACTACCGGGGGGAGTGAGGGCCACCTGGAAGCCCAAACTCCATCTATGCAGCTTACTTATGTAGCAAATTCTCACTTGTACCCCACAACTTTATAATCAATAAGTAAATTAAAAACAAAAGAGAGAGATATTTAATATAATAGCTAAGTAATGATCAAAATCAAGGTTTTTCAAACAATCACATTGAATATGATATAAATAAATTAAAAATGCAATATTTCATACCAAATCTGGCATATACATGATGCTCAAAAATCATTACTATTATTGTTCTTTGTAGTATATTGAATGATAATAAATTAGCACAAGATTTTTTTTAAATGAGCTTATGCAATCTTGGCATGTAGTACAGACAGAACTCTCTGAAAGTATGAACTTTAAAAATATTTTTATGCTTTGATCTAGTGATATGGATACTAGTAAATTAGTCAATAAATATAATGCAACTGTGGGCAGTTATCAAAGATGTTTATAAATTCACATGTGCGTAAATACTCATAACCTTATTCTTAAAAGGCAAAAAAATAGATAAGATACAAAAAGCTAAACACTGTTAAAGTGGTTATCTAAGTTAAAGATTATGAGTAAAATAAACTATTGTGTAATCATTGATAAGTATGGTTATATAGTATTTTAATTACAGAGAAATGTTTTTTCAGACCCATTATATTATAATAAAATGATCCCAAGTACATAAATCCTGAAAAAAGATGTTAAAAATAACTATCTCTAAGAAGGGTCATTTTGGAATTGTTCTTATAGTTCACTATAGTCTCAAAATATCACTAATATACAAGAATTATTGTATATATTAATTGGGAAATGAGCAGGTGGGGTATTTGGGAAGTTGAAATACCTTATGCAGGAGTTGGAAGGTCTGATATTAGCAGCACTTGGAAGTTCAAACAAGCAAAGTGAAATATTCATTCCAGCCATTGGATAACTAGTAGGTAGCCATTAGCCATAGTAAATAGGTAGATAGAATCCTGGTTATAACAGGCTGTGTGATATGTTATGTTAAAGAGTTTAAATTTATCTTAGGCATTGGAAGCAAAGGTAATAAAGAAAAAATTTTTTCTTCATGAAGAGATGAGTTAAGATTTGCATTATATAATATCATTTATAACAGTAACAAGAACATTCTACCAGCCAACACTTATTCTGAGCTTACTCTGCACCAGATCCGGTTCTGAGTGCTTTCTGTGTATCATCTCATTTGCATCTTGCAAATTCTGCTTTGACAAAGACATACTACTTGAAAATGTCGATGTTTTAAATAGATGCTAATGGAAATATGTTTCTTAAAGTAAGTCCATATCCCAGAGGCATAAGATGTAGTACACAGAATAGCTATAGGAGAAAAAAAAAGGAAGGAAGACATTTCAAGTATGAACAAAAAAGAACCACTGAATCATCAAACAAAAACAAATCCAAAGTTAGGTAGAAACTTTATTGAAAAGGATGACTGCAAGAGAGGGAGGAGGACTGACAACACTGAGGATGCTCTGCCAATAAGATCTGTAAATGTCAGATAGGAAAGAATTTCCTTTTAAAGGAAAAGGTAAACAAAGCACTAGAAAGAACCCACCGCGGGGGAATGGGACATCAGTGAGTACTTCCCTCTGAAGTCAATCACCCCAGAAGGGGTCTTTCATGAGGGACTGCATGCTGACTGAGACTCAGGGTGGGACTTAGTTCAAGAACTTACAGGAAAGAGAAAAGTTGAACTGAATTTTGATTATCAGGTATTTTTTCCCATACGGGTCAGTGGATCCAAGCAGCTGCTCAACTAATCATTTGTGACGCAAGGAAAAAGATATGAGTCTATATCTGTTGGGCCATAGGTTAAACAGGGACACTCTTGAATCTTCTTTAAGTCAAATAGGAAGGGTGACTTTTGCAAAAGTGGGTGGGAATTTCTTTAACCCTTGCTGTTTCCAGGGTCAAAGGACTGTAGTACAAGTCAGCATTGCCAAAATAAAACAATTTGGGAAGTTATTGAATAGTAGTCTCTCAAATCCACAGCATAATTTGTGCCCAAAGAGTTAATTAGAAATTGGTATTCCTGGCTTTCCTCTCAATTACACATTTTTTCCAGATATTCTCTGTGTGTGTCTCCTCTGTGGCTCCCTGTCTCTGTTTCTGTCTCTT
>NW_007051068.1:287792-336494 GCF_000164805.1 Carlito syrichta | reverse complement strand
CTCTTACACACACACACACACACACACACACACACACACACACACACACACACACATGCACACACACACAAAGTTTGTATTCCTGAAGTTGAGACATTTTGATATATGAAAATTTCTGTGCTAATTTCAAGAAGCAAAAGTTGATCACTATCAGAGAAAAATACATTGAAATAGTAATACAAACTACACTCATCTATAGAAACCGAAGGTAAAGATGTGGCTAGCTAGTAAAAAAGTTTCAATGAAGAGGAAGAGGAAAGAAAGACAGAGGGAGCGGGTAAAAAAAAAAAAGCCTCCTATATGAGGACTATCTCTGAATTTGCATGCATGTGAATGGTAGCAAACATTTGCTGTACGATGGACTCTGTATCCACCAGTTCCACTTCAGCAGATTAAACCAAACAGTATTGAAAATATTTTTAAAAATTGCATCTGCGGTAAATATGTACAGGCATTTTTTTCCTTGACATTTCCTAAGCAACACAATGTAACAACTATTTACATAGCATTTGCATTGTATTAGGTATCATAAGTAATATAGAGATGATTTGAAGTATAAGAAAGGGTATGCATAGTTACAAGCAAATGCTTTTCTATTTTGTATTAGAGACTTCAGCATTCAGAAATTTTGGTATTCTCAGAGGTGCTGGATCTAATCCTCCACTGTATTCTCTTATATATACATATATAAGAGAGTATGTGTATATATATATAATTTTATTTTTTTAACATCTCTGCTGCCCCTTAATTAATCTGTCAGTCAGTTTTGTTTTGTTTGTTTTCTGCCTGATACCATGAGCTTTAAGTAGAGATTGTATTTAGAACTTGGTGTCATGTCTAGAATTACCAGTGTATTTGAATGTTTGCTAGAAACACTTTCACTCAAGATGGATTTCACTTGATATTCATTCTTTGGAGCAAATAAGCTCTTCTTTTAAAATGTGAACTACCTTGAAAAAGTTATAAAGCATGAGGATACCAGATCACTTAAAATATGCTGACTCGAAGCAATCAGATATTTTTCTTGTAAAAAGTTGCTCAGTCTTCCAGGAGCCAGAGGAAATGATAGCTTTTTTTAGTGTAAAAAAGAACATGACTTGACTAAGTTTGGAGCTTGGAGAGGAGCCCCCTAAAAGAGAAGTCTTAGAGTATGATAGACATACAGAGACCCTCATGGTTATAGTAGCCTGGAGGGTAGAAAACTAGTACTTATTAGAATAGCACCTTGCATTTAATTCATGCCTTTTTAATTGGAAAAATGAAATATTCAAATTGACATAATAGTTGCAAGTATAGCACAAATAACTATTTGTATTTCTAACCATTCGAAAATGAGTTGCTTAGCTGATGATCACCCCGATAGTTGAGCGTACATTTCATACAAACAAGGGCATTCTGTGACACAGATTTGCTACAAGTGTCTACACTAGGAGATTAACGCTGGTACATTACCCACATTAATCCTCACACTGCATTCCAATCATAGTACCTGAAACAATAACTTCTTTTAGATCCAATTCAGGATTGCATATTGCATTTTGTGATTCAGTTTTGTAGTCTCTTTCACCTTGGAATTCTTCCTGAATCGTTCATTGATTTTCATGACTTTGTCACTTTTTAAATTATAGGCCGGACATTTTGTAGGATATCTTTTAACTTTTTTTTCCTAGTTGAATTCAGATTATGCAAATTAGGCAAAACATTACAGAAATATGACTGCATTATCTTGCTATCATGTCAGAAGGTACATGATTTATTTGCCATTTTACTAATGATGCACAGTTGATATCTTAATTGTTGTCTCTGCCACCTTCACTGTAAAATTATATTTTTTCTCTTTTCACAAAGAGTTTTGTGGGAACATCTTTGAAACTTTGAGGATATTTCATTACTCATCATTTTTTCATTCACTTTTTGACTTTTCGTTTGCTCCAATGGTTATAATACATTACTGCTATATTTATGTTGATGCCCTAATTTTTCTACATGTGACCAACAGGACACTTCTTCAAACTACAATATGTTTTGATTTTTAATCATCATTCTTTTAATCATTCTTTAACTTCTGGTATTTTAAGGTGCTTTGTGATCATTTTATACTTTCTTTGCTTCAGGTCTGTAATCATTTTTCCAAGAAGCCCTCATTCTTTTTAATGAAAAATGGTTGTTAGAAACCAAGATCTGTGTGCTAAGTATGTTCAGTGCTATCAAGATATTGCTGTCTAAAGACCTACTTTGTGGACTTAGTTGTACATATTGTCCTAGTATGCTTGCACTGTCATAATATAATGCCATAGATTGGGTGGCTGAAACAACACATTATTTTTTTGCTGTTCTGAAGGCTAGAATCCCAAGGTAAAAGTGCAAGTCCATTTGACTATAAGTTAGATCTCTCTTCTTAGGTTGTAGATGACTGCCTTTTTACTGTATTCTTGCATACTAGAGAGAGGAGGTAAAAGCTTTCTGATGTCTCTCCTTATGAGATTGTTAATTCTATTGGGTCAGGGACCGACCTTATGACCTCATTTAACCTTAATATCTTTCTTATTGCAAATACAGCCACGCTGGGTGTTAGGGCTTCAAGATAAGTATTTTTGGGAGACAAAAACATTCAGTCTGCAACGCATAGACCACATATAAATTACATATATTTACAGTTACTTTTATTCCTTTATTTGCATAGATATTATAAACCATAAAATCTACAATTGCCTCCAATTTCAGTTCATCATTATATAGTTCTTTCTCCCTTTCCATACTGTGAATCTTATTTCCAGAAGAAATATGGTTTTGATTATTCTAAATAAATATATTTTTGACCTATCCCCTCCATGTGACCAGTAGCCCCTATCAATGTCAAAAGAATTGACATTCTTTTATCACGCTCAAGTTTCTGATATCCAGCTCCCAATTGCTCAGCCTTCCCTCCTATACGGACATCTTCTTCATCTTTCTACATCACCCCACCTCATTTGCCCACTCGTTAACAGTTCTATCCATCCCCCGACACAAAATGGGCACACATGTAACCCTCCACAATCCCATGAGCATCCTCTTCACTCTGCACCAGTGCTGATACCCTCCACTTGTCACTGCTGTCCACACGGGCACTTTCCTCATTCCTCCCCAATACCCTAGCACTGGTCTGCCATGGAACCTCCCTTCAAATAAGTCTGAATGCCTCTCTCACTCTATTCTACCAAGTAGCTTTAGGAGTTCAATGTGCTTACCATTGAGTCACAGAGCCAGGTTCAATAACTTAAGGACAAAACTCTCCTGTAAGGAAAAGAAACAGGAGGGAAGGCATTGAAACAGCCAGCGTTTTCCAGAGAAACAGAACCAATGAGATATGTGGCTAAATAAGAAGAAATTTATTGTGGAAATTGGCTCACATGATTTTGGAGGTTGAGAAGTTTCAAGATATGCCATCTACAAGTTGAGATCCAGGAAAGTCAGTGGTGTAATTCAGTCGGGAGTTAAAGGCCTGAGACCTAGGGGAACACATGTCATAAGTCCCAGCTGAAGGGGAGTGGTAGTATAAGTCTCAGAATCTGAAGTCTCAAGAACCATGAGCTTTGATGTGACAGTGAGGAAAAGATGGATGTCATAGCTCAAGAAGAGAGAACTTGTCTTTCTGTCTTTCCTCTGCCTTTTTTTCTGCTTGCATTCTCAAAAAATCATATGATGCCTACCCACGTGGATGAGAGCAGATCTTCTTTACTCCATTTATAGATTCAAATGCAAATCTCTTCTGGAAACACTCCCACAGACTCCCCCAGAAATAATGTTTTACTAGCTTTCTAAGTATCCTTTAGCACAAGTGGATACATAAAATTAGCTATCATAGCAAAGCAAAGAAGAGAAAGAAAATAAAATAACTAATTCTAACATTTAATGTTTAGTGTAAAACATAGGAAAGGCCACAATTCCAGGTAGATTAAAACACTTAACATTAGGTACCTTTATACTCTTCTTTTCTAAGTTCTCTCTCCCCCCTCTCCCATAATCCTTTTTTTTTTTTCCCTTAGAGACAGTGTTGTGCTCTCTCACCCAGGCTGAAGTTAGTGTGATCTTAGCTCACTGCAGCCTCAATCTCAAATTCATGGACTCAAGAGATCCTCCAGGCTCAGCCTCCTGAGCAGCTGGGACTACAGGCACATGCCACCATGTCTGGCTGATTTTTTACTATTATTATTATTATTGCATAGAGATGGTAAAACTGCCTATATAAAATCACGGTAATGTCCTGACCCTTGGGAGAGGGGCAAGACTGATCAATATCTCTTTGTTAAGCAATGGATCTAAGACTGCTTGAGAACAAAAACTGTGGTTAATGGACCAAAGGGGCTTCAATCTCCAGGCCCCCGCCCTTTCTCCAACACCTTCCTCCTAGGTTACCTCCATAATAGCACATGACCCAGGGGTAGTACCTAATGGTCATCGAATTTGCTCTATAAACAGCATCTATTGCAAAACCTAGGATGTTTAATATATTTTTCACACAGTGATAATGACTGAGCTAACATCGCTCTGATAGTTTAAGAATGCACTGGGATTCAGACCTTGGTACTATGATTTCAAACACTATGTTTTTAAAAGTAAATTATAATATTCAGTGAAGAATGTCTAATACTCAATTATGACACTCCTGCACAATTATTTTAAGTATGACATAAAAATGCTATGGTGATCATTTCGTACACTTGAGAACTAGTGTAACTTCTTTCTACTGCCCAAAGCTTGACCTCCTGTCCATGTTGACCACGATGAACTTTTTGCACATTTTCAATCCCTCTTTGTTGGACTATTGAAAAACCCTTGTATCTGACCTCCACGTTGCCTGTCTGTCCCACTCTAGGTCTTGCATTCTTAGAAAATAAATCTGTGTAGCTTCTGTGTTTAACAACTGTGGTAGACGCTCCACTGCCTGGAATCAGGACTCCTACAACTTCTGATTAGATATTCGACATTTATTATTAAATAAATGAATGAAATACACCACCCAGACAAGTCTCTTTTCTTGCCTAATTCTACTATTCATTTTTAAAGACACTTTAGCCCCAAGTCTCTCTCCTCAGTCTACCTATATTTCCATCTTTATTAATTGATGTCCCCAGGTCATTCTTTTAGTGGTGTTTTCATCGATGTCTCCAAGATGCTTGGATTTTTTTCCTATCTACTAAATTCTAGTATTCCATTTCCATCATGTCGTCTACAGACAGAGGCTATATCTTTTCACTCCGGAGTTCTTGTTATCTTATGCTACTATCACTATATTAACTATTGAATAATTAGGTAAGTGAATCATTCTTTCTAGCTTTCTCTTTCACTTTTTCCACTGAATCTGCTTCTGTTTCTCCATCTATGTGTCTCATCATCTCTTTCATACTGTTAACAAAATATGCCAAAGTCTGTAAAATATTTAAGATGTTTTTCTGAACCAAATATGAGTGACCAGACATGGAATACATCCCCCCAAATCTTAAGAGAATGTGTCTGGGTGATTGAATTGCAGTTTGATTATATACATTTTAGGCAGTCAGAAGTTCAAAATAAAGTAAATCAAAACACATGAAATTTATGTTGGCTCAGCCTGGAAAGGCAGAATGTCTCTAAGCAGGGGCCACAGGTGATAGATGGATTTAAAGATTTTTCTGACTGACAATGAGTTAGCTAAAATATTTTAAGAAATTTGAAAGCAGTCAAAGTTTAGTTGTCAAGACTTAACTTTTGATTCTTTGTTATTGCAGATTCTCTTTCACACTATCTACCTCCCATCATTGCTTTTCTGTGCAATGGGGAAAGCATGCGGGTGATCAACTATGCACATTGGTGCTGATACAGCTTACACATTCTCTTGGGCAGCACTTCCTACAATAGGAAAGCTCTTATATGGACGTCTTCCAGTAATTATTTTGAAGACACAGGCAAAATAGCATGATCAACTGGGATTATAAGGTAGATAGATGAACTTCTTACATAGAATATACTAGAATATTTATTCTGCAATTAAAGTTTAAAACAAATTAGCAGTAGCAAATTTAAGAGGTTTTACTGTACTAAGGAACATAACATAACATAACATAAGTATTTCATTACATTTCTTCATGTCCCATTGGACAAAATGTCCTCTCAGGGGCTTCACTGCACCTGTCCTAACTGGATTAGATATTGAAAACTCAAGCCTTTACAGTTTTATTTATGTTTTTTAAGAAGTTTGAAGATAACTAATGACTGACTGAATAAATTTCTAAATTAAAAATGATAAAGAAGTCTCACTATAAAATGTCTTCTGAAAATCTATGTCTAAGATATAGGTTCACACACAAATGGAATTGATTGCCTTGTCTGTACCTAGATTTGGTTTGACACTTTTGTAAAGTGACTCTAAGCAGTTTTTTATTTCAGTTGTCATAGTCTGACAACCAAAGGTTTAAAAAGCCAGAACCCTCTGTAAAATAAATTGCTTTAAAAGATTTTGAAGGTCTCAGAATAATGCTTTTGCCATTCAAAAATCGTTTTGGAAGAATAAAATAATTGGATGAGGGTTTATTTCTAGAAAAATAGTACATACAGAAGAAGCTCTGGCTTATAAGCCAGAGACTGTAGGAAGTTTAGTTCTCCTGCTGATTATGTGATTTCAGACACATGCTAAAATTGCTGAAAATCCTCATGTCCAAGAAGAATAATTCTGGCAAAGTGTTTCTGATAGTCACTTTATCTCTAGTCCATTGTGGCTTTTATATTCAGTATGTTCTTTAAAAAATATCAGTTCCAATCAGGCACGGTAACATATGCTTGTAATTCCAGCTACTTGTGAGGCTGAGGCAGGAGGATTGCTTGATGTCAGGGGTTTAAGACTGTAGTTGACAATGATCATATCTGTGAGTGGCCACTGCTATTCACAGAAGTGAAACTTCAGTAGGATCCCATTTCAGATAGATAGATAGATAGATAGATAGATAGATAGACAGATAGATAGATAGATACTTCTGTCACTATCTAAACTACTGAATAGGTATTAGGTAAACTAACAAATCATTCTTTCTGGCTTTCTCTTTCAGTTTTTCCACAAAATTTGCATCTGTGTCTCCATCTATGTCTCTCATACTCTTTTTCATACTGTTGACAAAGATGCCAAAGTCTATAAAAAATATTTAAGATGACTTATTGTGAGCTAAATATGAGTGACCAGTTTAGATAGATAGATAGATAGATAGATAGATAGATAGATAATCAGTATTAGTTCCTCTATCCAGTATATTTGAATAATTTATTTCAGGAAAAAGAGCACTTTAGAGCTGAAAGGCAGCATTTCAGCTCTAGTTTGAAGAAATTGAGGGTCAGCATGGTTAGAATGACCCTAAGGCGGGATCCTAATCATTTGCAGCATTAGGGGTTGAGTCCTCATCCCTGGTACTAATGCTTTGTCCCTTTTCACAAGACACACCCCCTTTATTCTGACTAGGGAAATGAAATGATTATGCCAACTCTTTTAACAATCAGTGTGTGTGAGTGCATGTGTTTAACATCTTCTGACAGCATCTGCAAATGGTTGTTAAAATAACACTTTTATAAAACCACGTGAGACGCCTTTGAGATTTCAACCAAGTATGTATGTTCCCATTTGCCTGTCTTCATTTCTACAAGTACAGCCTACTTAGAAGAGTGTACAATGTCATTAGTTTCTGAAATAGATATGAGATAAAAACTAGGTCCCAGTGACAGGAAGAAGAGAAAAATAAATAACATGAACAACTAAGTGCATCTTCATGTAGATCCTGTCTCCATCTGAGTGCCGCCTATTTGGTTTTTTTTTAACTTTTCAAATGGGCACAATACACATAGACACCTTGTTAGGCAAGTCATTCTCTTATTTTTTTGAGATTAGCTCAAACAGAAATGTTGGAATCAGAGTCATCTGAAACTGTTGGCTTGTCATTCTTGCTTAGCTTAGCAGTCTACAGGATTGTTGCTCTGGTTTACTGAGCATTTGCTGAACTGCTACAATCTAGATGAAATTTCTGAGGCTATGGTCATTCAAGAGTGAACATGTGTTTCTTAAACAGTTTTTTTTTTAACATGGTACACATTAACCTATCATCAATTTAAGAGATTTAGTTATTAGGTAAATGTACTGCATTTAAAAAATATGCTCTTTTTAATTTTATTTTAAGGATGTGGGGGTACAATTTAGGATTCTTCCTAAGTCATGACAAAGGAAAGATACCAAGGTCTGAAGTGTCTGTTATCATAATGTAGCTGATCATGTCCTTCTTTCTACTCAAAAATAAACTTATTCCACTCAAAGTAGCCAATATAATCATAATCTATCCATTTATATATTATATAACTCAGCAAATATTTATAAATCTCCTTTATGCTGTGAATATAGTAGTAAACAAAACAGACAGTCCCACCTTCCCTGAGTTTACATTTTATGCAAATTAAAAAAACTGCTAGGTAGTATTAGTCAGGGTTCTCCAGAGAAACAGAACCAATAGCATGTGACTAGATAAATATTGGCAGAGATATATTTATTTCAAAAAATTGGCTCACACAATCATGCCAATTCAGGTGCAAGTGCAGAATGTGCACCCACTCGGCAGACTGGAGACATAGAGAGAGGAGAGTTGCAGTTCAAGTCTAAACCAATTCTGTAGGCAGAATTATTTCCTGCTTGGGTGAAAGGTCAGTCTTTATTCAATTAAGACCTTCAGATGATTGAATGAGTCCCTTCCCCATCATGGAAGACAATCTGCTTTACTCAAAACCCACTAATTTAAATATTAATCTCATGCAAAACACCTTCACAGAACATCTAGAATTACATTTAATCAAATATTTGGGCACCATGGCCCAGCCAAGCTGATTCATAAAATTAAGCATCACAGTGGTAGCAAGGGCTATAGAGTAAAAGGAGACAGGGTGAAAACTTAAAGCTTAATGGCCGGTGCTATTTTAATTAGGGTGGTGGGGGCAGTCTCTCTAATAAGACAGCTTTTGAGGTGAGACTTGAAAGAAGAAGCCATGTGGCCATCTAGGATAATGATCTTCCAGGCCCAGGAGAAGTACATGCTAAGATGCTGAGGTGGAAATATGTTTGACAAAATCAAGTCCAAGTGAGGACACCGTGTGGCCAGTCAGGGTAATCACAAGTGTGGGTGGAAGGAAATGGCATCAGAGATTTGCAGGGAGCAAGACCACTTTAAGAATTTTGGGTTCTCACTCATAAGCAGACCCCGAACATTTACCATAATACTATAAGAAGGGGATCGGCAGTAGTAGGGTACTGCCGGGGTGGGGGCAAGGGGTAAAAGACAACATCAACACGGGTACCTGATCGCAAATCAGGTAAAGTGGGGCCCAAAGGGAGGCCCAAACTTAACCTGTATGATGACCACTTGTATACCTAATCCTGAGTTGTACCCCACATCTTTAAAATAAAAAAAAATGTTTAAAAGTATTTTGGATTTTAGGTTCTGAGAAAAAAATAAGTATCATAATCTGACTTACATGATCCGATTTATAATGCTTTGACTTCTAGTTTCCTTACTAGAATATAAAATCTTTCAGCACATTCTAGCTCAATACCTGGCAATTACTCACTGAATGTAGAACTTAAGGAATTCTTCTACATGGCTAACTATAGGAGCCATGGCTAACTATTGTATTAGTGAAGACTGTAAACCTTTGTAAAACACTCAAAAGTTAACAAAATATTTCCTGGGCTTGACATTTTGACAACTTATATACTAAATACAATATCTAGAGCGACACTATCCACTATGGTGGGTTGCAGTCACATGCAGTCATGGAGAATTTGTATTGTGGCTAGTCTCAGTTGAGATGTGATAAGTCTAAAATACCCAGTGAATTACAAAAACCTGCACTGAAATAAAATGTAACATAAATACTTCTGGAACAATTTGTGTATATTGATTACTCATTAAAAGGATAGTATTTTGAATATGATGGATTAAATAAAATAAAATGCTGAAATCAGTTTCACATGTTTCTTTTTACTTTTAAAAAATGTGGCTAACAGAGACTGTAAAGTGACAAATGTGGTTTGCATTTTGGACTCACATTCTACTGTTCCTATTAAACAGTGATGAACTAGAATGCTTCCAAAGGCGTTCCACATGCCACAGAAAGACAGGCCTCTATTGTGATATTTTTGCCTTTATGGTTTATTTTCTTGATTCCAAGATACTTTTCCTGGTTTTCATTTGCAAAGTTGTTACATGCTCGATCAAACTAGGGACCAAGATAACTTATCTTCGGCTGCCTCTAAGGCAGAGCAAGGCTTTAGATCTGCTTTGGAACATTATGTATTTGCTCCCAAGTCATGACTTACAAAGAAAAATCTATCTAATAAGCAAGATAAGACAAGTGAGAAAAAAAATAGGTCATAACCGTGGGGGTACCCAAAAGAGGGAAGGTTGGGAAGGGTGAAAGGATTTAAATCACATACCCAAGTACAATGTTCATTATTTGGGGAATGGGGACTCCACATTCCAACCTCTCCCCCAGTAGGCCAACATATTAATGTAACAAAAATGCACTTATGCCCCCTGAATCTATTTTCTTTTAATGTCATAACACTTCTAAAAGTGACCAGTGAATTATCTGGCAAAAATGCATTCCAAGTCTCTCCAGTTGCATGGTAAACCCCATAAAGGTAAGAACTGTGCTAATAACTTTTCCCTTTAAGCTTTCATTTTTTCTTCCATGTGTCCATCAGTCTCACTCAATTACTGCAAAAGCTGACCAACCCAGGGAACACATTCTGCAGGGTCTACTAGGGAAGTCACAATAGAATCCTAAGTGCTGGGGGATCTTAGGTGCTTTCATTCAAGAAGAAACTATTGAAGATTTTGTCTTCTAATCTTAATTTTTTAATAAATCCATTTATTAGGAATTTCACTCATCATTCCCAAGGTCAAAGCTAAAATCCTAAATCCATTTGATTGTCAACACTCTTTCAGACTCCTGTCTCCAGAACACCATGCCATTTGTTTAAATCTGACTCAACCCTTACTGTGTCTCTCTTTTCCCTCTTCTACTCTCCTTACCTTCATGTTCTACCCAGTCAGACTCACATTCCACAATTAAAAGCACCCTGACATCCTCACCTCTTTTATAAAAACTCCCCTAAAAGCTTCACATCCACTGCGGTGGGCAGAGTTGATGATGACTGCCTTGTCTTCCTCACTCTGTACACGCGAGACCTGGCAGTCTCAGAGGGTATCCATCTTCCCCGCCCCATTTCCAGACTATGATGTCCACACTCAAATTCAGGACTTCACCTCCATTTCTTACATAGTATATTGCAGATTCTTCCAAGCTGTCAATCTGAAAACACATTTAGAGAAATTGAGGATCTCTCTGCTTTCAGGCAAATGCCTCTGATGTATTCCTTATCCTACAAGCCAAAGTGACCTTTCTAAAATGCAAATCTGGTCTATTATTCTGAAGCTTAAAGCTTATCTCAATAATTTGTATTCCTTTTAATTTAAAAAGGCACATAAATAAATAATTCTTTATTAAGGTTTTCACATCCCACTGCAATGTGTCTCCTAAGTTTTACCTGTATCCACTCTTTCACTTAAATGTCACAAGTTATTCTCTTCATTAAGAATGATCTTCCCTTTTTCTATTAGGGTTCTTTGTTCTTGTCTAGGCTTCAAATCTCAGCTTAGATAATTCTGGAAAGAATTCTGATGCCACAAAATAGGCTTAAGTGATCACCGAGTTCTCTATAAGAACCATATTGATAATCATTGTTTATTTTAAAGTGCCATTTACCAGTTTCCTTTTCTGAAAAATTGTATATTTGTTGAGGGCAGAAATCACGGTTATTTTGTCCAAAATTATATTTCTAGGGTCTATATATACACAGAGTAGTCACTAAATACATATTGGTTAAACAAATGAAAGAGACTTTTGAAATATTTTGTTTTGAAGCTAACAATACTAGACAAAAATTTTCAAATGACAAAAATGATTTTGTGTATTTTCAGTTCTCTGAATTAACCTGAAATGTGAGCAAATGAATAAAATATTTAATGTTACAAATTTAGAATGAGACAAACTCAAGTTGGATTTCCGTCTCTGCAACTATCTACCTGTTTGATGTTGATTAACTTTTAAAGTATATTTTTTCCTTTGGTATAAATATATAGCAGTTGCAATCCTGACTGTGGAGTATGGTTGAAATTATTAAATGTGATGGTGTTCAAAAGTGTCTGACTCAGTTCTTACTTGGCACAAATTTAATGCTTAGTAATATCAGTGATACATATAGGCTAAATCCTTACAAAATAATGTCTGACAATTGACGATTCATTTTCCCACATGAAAGTATGTGGGGACTCTATTGTTTTGGCATTCAAACTTTTTGTGAAGTTACAATGATTTTCATTTGCTATAGATTTCTACACTCAATACAGGACATCACGTGGCTAATGTATCCATTAAGCATCAATTGTTTAACTATTATTCTTTGCCCTGTACATAGTTCATTAGTTATGGATACAGGCGATGAAAGTTTTCTAGCAATGTAACTAATAATAACAGCTAGCCTTTGTATCAGCTAGGTATTCTTTTGACTGCAAATTAGAGAAAATACTACTTATAATAGTGTATTGATGCCATTCTCTGTGACTCACTTCGCCTAAGTAGGATCAGAAGATTACCTTCTCAGTTTTGTCTCTTCTGTGTTCAAGACAAGATTAAAAAAAAAAAAAAAAAAGGACAGCAAAGAATCAGCCACGTTCATCCTTTTCTCAGAAAGGCTAAAGTTTTCCAGACAATTTCTGAATTTTTCAAAAATTTTATGGACTGGGAAAGTGTTTTATGTTTTTAACTATATTGGAAATCAGCAAGAAAGCAACCTTGCCAACCACATTTTTGATGCAACATATATTGAATTCTTACTAAGTTATAGGCCCTATGTTAAATAAATAATGTCTATTTTTTACCTGCCAAAGGGTCTCACAGGTTAGGAGCTAATAAGTCCTTCCCATTTTTCCAGTCTCTTCCCGTACTCCCTTCCTGTACACATTAGGGCCTAAAATTAAATGACTTACCAGATGACTATTTCATCTTACATTTTTGGTGGAAGAAATGATCTTAAAGCACTGGCATCATTACCTTGAAGATTCATTTTTAGGCTATGTTTAGTCCTGCGTCCAGGTTCCAAGGCATATAAGCTTTGGCTTATAGTCTAATGGGAATTTAGGCCATACACATGTGGAGAAGGGAGACATAATAGGAATAACTAAAAAAAAAGATGTATTGTCAGTTTGGGGAGATGGGTAACAGGTGCAAATTGATGTATACCATTTTGGAAAACTAATTTGGAAACAAGTTCAAGTTCTGACACTACAGAGATTGAATATAAAGTTGCAACAGGTATGACTGAAACCTAGAATGCCAAAATATGAAATATGGACTTTGCATTTTATATTTATTATTTATTTATTTCCATTAATTTATTTGTTTTTAGAGACGGTCTCTCTGTGTCACCCAGGCTGGAGTGCAGTGGCGTGATCATAACTCATTGTGGCCTCGAACTTCTTGAGCTCAAGTGATCCTCCTGTTTCAGGCTTCCAAGTAGCTGGGACTTACAGACTCTCACAACCAAACCTTGCTAGTTAATTTTTTTCCATGGGGGGGAGGGTAAGAGTGAAGTCATGTTATGTTATTCAGGCTGATCTCGAACTCCTGCCTCAAGTGATTCTTCAACTTTGGCATGAACACTGAACCTGACTGAACTTTGCTTTTTAAAGAAGATGAAGCTATTTATTGTTTTTGAGCTGGGTTGTGGAAATGAAGGAACAACATTTAAAATTATGCAACAGAAATACTAATTTAGGAGTTATTTGTTTTTGTGAAGATTGGAAGTCAAGAAATGTCAGGGAGAGAGCTGGGAAGCCTAGAACCAGATCTTACCAGAGAGTTACAATCTGATGGGGACCTTTTCTGAATTGAGGGCAGCCAACACTTGGACATATTTTCAGCACTTTTCTTTTTATAAGATACCCTTTCTTTTTCTGATATAGTAAAATTGTTATAATCCAAATCAAAGACATGTACCTACTTTAATAAAAAGGAAACACTCTTCTAAAGGAAGTTATTACACAGTTCAGTGCAGCATGTTCTACAGATAGAACAGGGTGAATTCCTCAACAAGAGCTTTTGACCTCAAATAACTTTGGAGACCTTGAATTTTTCAAGTTTCTCTGTATTTGTGATTGGTCAGATTAAACTAGCAGAAAGACTAGGTATTTAGAAGGAAGTACTGTTAGGCTGTGACTCATATAGATATGGAAAAAGTCTTTATCCAAGTGATGGCTCATAAAGCTATTCATGTATTCTTGCTACAGGAAGTCATCAGCACAGAAAGTTATGTGCTAGTTAACACTATCATCGGACTAATGAGCTCATTTCCCCTCCAAGATGTGTAGCACAATGAATCAGGTAATAAAGAGGTCAACAGTTGCAGGTTTGCTCTTAACTACAGTTTATTATATTTTAGAAATGATTCAATATGGTTGTATGATTGGCAGTATAAATCATCAACTTCATATTTCCAGATTCTAAATCTATAGGAAACTGACATTTTTTTGAATGACTGGGAACTTAAGCATTCTTGCATAACACATTTTTTTCCTCCTTGAATGTAACTTTCATTATTTGTACATTACAAACAATTTGAACAATAGAAGTCAATGCTCTGAGCTATATGAGCACATATCTCTGTTCTGTAAACAATAAAGTCTTCTTATCACTCTCATAAATAGATTTAATTGGGGTTGGATCAATATTGAATAACATGGCTTTGTAATTAAATATTGCCATTCTTGAAATGTGCTGCTGTCCTAGTAGGTTATGCTGTATATCTCATTTAAGTTTGAAAATTCCCTAGAAAATTAAGAGTTTGAGATTTGAAAGTGATTGGAATAAAAATAATCCTTAGTACACTTAGGTAGCTTAATTTATTTTATTTAATATTGACATAAATTTTAATGTAAAGAGCATGCTAACAAAAAATAATTGTAGATCAGGGCAAACATAAGTAATATGGACAATTATAGGAAGTTTAACTTACTGTCAATAGAATACTAACATTTCTTATATCTATTGTTTACCGATGCGCTATCAAAAAATTGGTCAAATTTGTTAAAGACATCCTATGCCTAAGAAAACTGTGACCAGCACTTGCTAAATACAAAAATAATAATAATAAATAAATGTGGCATGGTCCTTTCTACAAAAATTTATTAATTTATTAAGAGAAATAGAACATTCCTAACAATACAAAATGCTGATATTATGAAGGAAGTGACAGTTACAATTTTGAGGGGTTGAAAGGAGGGAAAGGTGACGTCTAGCTGGGCCGGGCCTGGCATGTTAAAAGCATTCAGAAAGTGTCAGAGGCCATTGCTTTGTTAGAGACCTTAGAAGAAAGCTGTGATTTAGACCTGCACAAAATAATGATGCTCTGGAGGATGCCAGTGGTGGCAATAGCAGTGAACAGTTCTTTGTTTAGTGGTAAAATTTAAGGCAATGGCAGGGGAAAAAAAAAAAAAAAACTATTAGGATAATAAGCCAAAACCAGATTATAGAGATTCTGAATATCAAACAATACATAATTTATTGTATGATGGGTAGCTACTAAATATTTTACATACAGAGAATGAATAAAATGTATTCTAGAAATATGAATGACATGGTTAGTTGGCAGTTGGGTAAAATAAGAAGTAGAAACCTTAATGAGGAGATTATGGTAATATTCTAAACTTTTCAAAACAAAGGGAGGAAATGAGGAAGTAGAGGACATGGCAGCTAGATGTGTCAAAATTACAGAACTAAATTACCTTAATGACTGGTGTGCAATGGGGCATCTAGGAATACCCCCGTGGCCCTTGGAATGAGTTTCACTGTAACTCTTCTTGGGCTTAGAAGGACAACAGCTATTCTTGGACTCATAAAATAATGTCCTATTCTAGAGATGTGAAAATTCTTTCCAGTCTTCTTTATAGAAAGATATAAATGTTAAGCACTTCTCACTAAACTGTGAAAATAATCAGTAACATTTGATGCCTCAATTAAAGCCTGGGCTTGGATTTTTGTTCCTAGAAAAATTACTATAGGAATACCAGAATAAAATTACCTTAATTAAGATTTATTTAGAATGGAACCACTCCAGCCCTTAGATTTATAAATTATCTCAAGATATTTTTCATAGCTAAATTTACCTTTTGACCTTTATAAATTTCTTCAAATTCAGGCTATATTTAACCTTCTAGGTTTTTTTTGTTTTGTTTTGTTTTTTGTACCTAGATGAACCTAGAGTTGGGAGAAATGTATGCAATTGATGGTTCCAAGTTTCAAGATCTTGGAAACTGTTAGGTGAAGTCAAGAGCTGAAGCTTGAAGTCTCGTTTCTGCTGTCCTTCTCTCATTTCACTATTAATGCATAGTCCCCAGTCACACTTAAACGAAATCATTTCTCATTCAAAATTCATTGCATTTTAATTGCAAATTTATTAACAAATTGGCGGCTTTGTATTGATTTCTGCAGGATGTTGTGGAAACTGCAAACAGGCACAGAGCACCTTGTAAGACTGACAGCACTTCACACTAAGTGGCAAAGATGTTGTTACATGCAAACACTTGAAAAAAGAGTACAGCAGAACAAAGCATTCTAAGTGGTATTAGTGGAGAAATGAACTATCAGAAAATATTAAAAAGCGAAAATATACAGTGGGATCCATACTTTCAATGTTGATAAAATTGCCGGAGACCAGCTCCAGCCAGGTTCAGGGTACCCCAAAGGTGGAGATGGCATCGGCGATTGGGGGGAAGAGGAAGAGAGAGAGAGAAAGAGAGAGAGAGAGAGAGAGAGAGAGAGAGAGAGAGAGAGAGAGAGAGAGAGAGAGAGAGAGAGAGAGAGAGAGAGAGACTGAACTCCAGTCTAGTGCAGAAGCTGTTTAATGGGAATTACTACTGGTCTTTTATACACGGTTGGGTGTGTGAGGGGCGTTCCCCACCCACCGGATGTTCTTTCAGGTATAATCCCATAACCTAATCAATGAAACCTTAATCCATTTATTCAACTTTAATAAATCCTAAGATCATGACCCAGAAGCCTGTGACCAACACTAAGGCTCTTAGATGTGACCCGAGTTTGAATTATAAGTTGTGTGAAAGCCAAAACTGCAGTTTGTGGAAGAATGGGAGCAATAAGCTTCTAAAGTTAACTTGTGGTTGTCCTGGTCTCAGAGTTTTTATGTTTTGAGTACACAGGAGCTTAATCTGGTTAGTGCTTAATCTGGTTTGTCCGAACGCATCCTAGTGGTCTCGGGGTCAACAGCCCTTCCTGATCCCTAACGCTCAGTGGGCCTCCGTGGCCAGCTCCCAACATAAAATATGTTGGGTTTAACTTGTGGTATATCTTTCATTAATTTAGTGTCAATGTCATGCTTACACTTTGTGTTAGAGTCTTCTGAAGCAAATTTGACACCTATGAATGTTAGAGACTATGAGATGCAAACATAATCAAGTACTGGTAATCTACCTTATCATATCATTGTCTAGAAATTCACAGAAAAGATCTGTTGTGCACATATGCTACCAAATGTCCAGATGAAGATGAAAAATCTCAATTGCTAGTCTATACAAAACTATATATATATTGAACAGCAAGATTTGATCTCCATAGTTAACAATTTTGGATCCAAACAGATGAAATAAGCAATTGTAAATAAAATATATCTGCATTTCACTAATATATAGCAGTGATTACAACATTAGAGTTCCTATTCTGACAAGTATAAGAACACACAATAGGGAAAATGGCTGACATTTGAAGACATGATAATCTCCTAAAAATTTTAAAGCAAAAAAGAAATAAAATCTCCATGTACCTTTAAGGAAACAACACTTGTCTATACTAGTGACCAAAATATCCTTACATTTCTCTTCAACTTGACTAAACTTTGGACAATCTTCTTCCTGATGATAGGTCCCTGACTTAAGAGCATTTACTTTTCTTAAGAGCTTTACTTTAGAAAACTTGCAATTGTGAATTATTTCTCTGTGCCTTTGAGATGTAAATCTCCTATAATCTAGAAATGTCTTTCTCATGAAAAAAGAGATGGAAGCTCTCCCTTTGAAACATAATCATTAAGAAACGTAAGCCTTAGTCTTTTAGTCTCTGTGGAAGCCTAAGGAGCTGAGCTTCTATAGGAAACAAATAGCAAACAAAGGTAGTTCAATCACATTGCCCAACTGCCCACTAGAGTCATGAGGTACTTTTTCATTAGTGTACACATGAGGTACTTTTTCATTAGTGTAGTTTAGAAATCCTATTGCAGTTTGTTCCGGTGGAGTTAAACTCAATCTCTCTACCCTATTGCAATAGCCTTGATCTGTATTGCAGTAGGCTCGAATGAAATCTTCCTTGGCATTTTTAGCAAATATTCCATGCAATTTTTCTTTTATATTTATGTTAGAAAATTATTTGAGATGGCAAATATGCTAAATATAGAATTTAACTACAATTATTTATATTTCATTATTTCATATAAATAATTGTAGTTAAATTTGATATTTAGCATATTTATCATCTCAAATAATTTTCTAACATTACACATTAGCAGGGGGAAAAAATAAAAATCACAGAAATAAATCACTCCATCTGTGTCCTGCTTGGAAGGAATTTAATATGCAACATAGAGAAAGACATCTTAGGTGAGTAGCCTTTTACAGTTTACCAGTGTAATTGCCATGCCTGGACATTAACCTCTCAGTCTGTGACAATGATGATAGAACTGTATACATTTCTAAGGAAGCTGCTTGCTTTTGATTTCAGGAAAATCTACCCAATCTCTTCTTTCTAAAACCTGATCCAAACCTTCATGTACATATGCTCTCCCTGATCCCTGTGCCATGTTTTATTGCACTGGATTGGTGTGGAAGTCCAGGTGCAGATTATCTATATAAGTACCACTCATACCTTGGCAGCGTACAAATGACCAGGGAATTTGTTAGAAAAGCAGATCTCTGGGACTACCTACAAAATTCAAATTCCACAGGTCTTGGGTGAGGATCATTAAGTTTTGAGAGACTCTGTAGGCAAACATGAAGCAGATTACCATGGACTACACTTTAACAAGTTCCCTTTATGTTTCCTGTGAGAGGTAGGAATACTCAGAACTTAGCCTTTAGTAATTGTTCCCAGATTCCTTTTGTTTGTTTGTTTATGTATTCATTTTAATGAAATTGTTCCAAATGTGTCTCTTCCTTTCATGATCATTCTAAGTACCCAGATTACTTGCAGTTGTGTCTCTGGGTTTTTATCCCATTCAGGAAGAGAAACAGACTAGAATGTCCTTATTTCTGTCTACTTCAAAACTTTTGAAACCCCTGTTTTTAATTCTTCTAGTTATTTTCTAAAATCTAACAGTAAAAAATTTCCTAGAACAACTCAGATTGTCTCTTAAAAATACTGAAGACTTAAAAAAATTAATTTTCATCTTTGAATGATGCTAAGCCAGAGAAGTTATCAGAGTTTATTTCTCTAATGGAAATTTTCAAGAAGAGAATGGCTGCATTGGGTTCTATTATGCACAGATCAATGCATAAGACTTGATTGAAATGTTTTATTTAAATGAAATTGTTCATGAAATCACACAGGGACTTTTATATGACAACCACATTATCTTTCATGTCCACACTTTCATAGACAATTAACATAGAATCTAATAAAGCACTGAAATCAGAGTTACTTACTTTGTCTTCTAGTTTCCCAATGAAACTGCCATTCTTTTTTCCTTTATTCATATTTGACAAAGAACAGAATATAATAAATGGCAGCTTCCATATTTGTGTATCCTCTAAAGTAATTCAACAAGAGAAATAAAATTTCCAGTAAAAATTCATACATTAACTTAATTTTTAAATGTTCCTAAAGAGGCAGAAAGCCTAAGACTAAACAATACTACCATATATTGCTACCATTGACAGTAATAAAAATAATAGCAAATAAAATACTATAATTTATTAAGTTCTTGGCATCATTGTAATTCCCCAAATAACCCTTCAAGATAGTGTTGATTCTATTTCACTGAAAAGAAAACTGAAGGTCAAAGAGGTAAAATAACTTGACCAAACTTACAAAGTTTATTTTAATTCCTGTTTTATTTTAATGACTGTATTCCTTCCACGAAGTTGCATTGCTCAAATATTTGGAAAGTTGGGTTATCTCTGAACTAGAAGCAAAGCAATTGTTTACTCATAGAAGTCTTCCTTAAATTCCATAAACCTACCACTTACTCTCAAAGTAGAACAATATGCTTTTCTTTATAATATTTTAGTTTTCCCAAGTTAGTTTTACTTTTTTTTCAAATATCCATCTCCTCCACTGAAGACTGAGTTGATTTGTACATCTTGATAAATACAGTTCTTTAGCCTGGTGCGTAACATGGGATTGATATTTCATCAATATTTATTGAAAGTAAAAATAAATGGATGACCACATGTCCTGTCCTAATATTGATAGTGAAACAAAGGATGACCGGGAACCTATTTCTCAAACCTCTGCCCTCCTGAATTCCTGAGTGAAGGAAAATGGGATGTATGAAATCTAATTCATAGTGAGAACCAAACATGTTCATAGAAACAATCCCATGGATAAATAATGGTTTTCATTCTTCTGAAATGGAGGAACTTTTCAGAAGTCTATACTTATAATCTAGTTTGATCTTTCTTGTCTCTTCTTAGAATAGTAGCACCAAAGGACTTTATAAAATGGAACTTGGTATTCATTTTTTTTCAAAGTATTATCTGTTAAGAATTGGGAAAATATCTTAGGAATGCATTTTGATTTAACCCAACTACACTTGTATTATATAAAATCCTATTTTCCCTTAAGATTGTTGCCTACCCTGGAATTAGACATATTCTGCTATACTTCATTTACATTTTTTTCCTTGTTGTTTCTTTTGATGCTTTCTGCATATCTGCTACATACCTGTTTGATACTGAAAATCTCAAGGTCTTATACCTGATATAAGTTTTGAAGAACAACTTAAATTTTTGATTTGGAATGTTAATTTGGGGAACACTCTTAAGTAAGAGTTTTGTCATTTGCAACTTGACAATTTGAATATTCAACTGCCAATATCAGACCATGCTGACTTTGCTATTTTTCAGGAGGCAAAAGTACAAGGAGCTCTTTGAGCACATGGAGTTGAAATGGAAAAAGTCCTCAAGAATTTTATGGACACATGTGCTCACATTGGTTACCTACCATAGTATTTTCAACTTTTCTTTATCAGCATAGAGCATAAGCAAATCATAGCGTGGAAGGAAGTTTTAAGAAGTTGCCCAAGAAATGTGTGCACTAGGCCAGAACTTTACTTCATCTATTGGGCTAGCTTCCCTTGTTTGGGAGTTATGCTACCTATGGGGACATTACAGTGAGGCAGAATGTATAGTGATTATAAATATAGAGTCTATGGCCAGAATTCCTGGGTTCAAATTTGACTTCACCTCATAATAGCCATGCAACCTTGAACAAATTACTTAATTATTCTGGGCCTCAGTGTTTTCATTTGTAAAATGTGGATAATAATAATAGTACCTGCTCCCACAGATTGCTTAATCTGATTAAATTAAAGTTTTTAAAGTGATCCAAAGAGCAGCTGGCATAAACTAAGCACTGTATATGTATGTGTTTAAATTTTGCCTTTATTATGGATGCTACATGTTATTATTTAATAAATATAAATCAGAATCCTATCCATATTTGTGATTTTTTTAATCTTAAATATGATATTTTGGGTGCTAGAGTACAGTCTAGATAACCTGGTTACCTCTATATTCTGGTAACTTCCAGTAACTCTGCAATGAAGGTCATACAGATAGAACTTTATTTTTTACTGCCCCCATTTTTCAAATGATGTGGCTAAAAAAAGACATCTCAGATGATATTCAAAGTCATAAAAACTATTTAGAAACAGAATATGAATTAGAACCATTTTCAATTTTTATCAATTTCTACTACATATCTTTCAAATTGCTGTATTTCTCTTAAAAATTGACGATTGTGTTATGAAATAAGAAGTTGCCAATGGAAAGAGAAGACAGAAAGAACCATTCTAAATTAGAACAAACTAAAAATAGTTAACACACAAGAACTCTCATTGCTTAGTGTTCAGGAAAATTAAAATGTATGATTCTGATTATTTTGGCTCAATGTACTAATAAATTGCTAGTTAAGTGAACCTTCAGTGGGCCACTTTCTCCCACTCTCTGTCCCAAACCAAGATGATAAGAGCATCTGAGACTCTTGCCAGTTCATCTTGTCTGATTTGAACTTGACGTTGATGAGGAAAGAACCCTTGAAGTTTTTGGTAAAGACACTTAAACTAAAAATGGTTTGGTATGGATAAAGGAGGACTTTTATCTCATCTGCCACATCTATGAATTAGTAGGGCACCTATGAGCCTCAGGTTACTCTGAGCCAAAATACATCAGATCATCATCTTTGCAAGAAATTCTGAAAGTACTATAATAACACTAAACTTATTTCCAAACTTTCTTTGAATCTATGTTCCCATTTCCCATAAAACTTAGAGTCTACAATATTAGTCTTCCTACTGCCTAGTCTATATTTCACAAGTAAAATTATTTAATAAAGTTTTGGAAGAGAAATGTATCATTGCTCCTACAATAATCCTTACTATTCATTTAAAACTAGCATTTTACAGGACCGTACTTTGCTGTTCTTAAATTTTTTTAATGCTTCTAGTCTTTTCTTATATAATGATCCCTTCACACTTTTAATAATGTGCTTTCTTCTCCTCTGGGCTCTCATTAAAGTCTTTGTTTCCTGCTTTGAGTATTGGATCTAAAAGATGAAAGAATTCTTTAATTATGACCTTAATTGCATTACCATTCCCAGGAGAGTTTCTAGTAATATTATATATCTCATGGACCTAGATTTACTTGTTGAAGAGGAAACTACATTACCAGCTGTAGTTGGTAATTAATGGACTAATTTTGCAGAAAACTTAAAACCAAAGAAATATTTTCCAACTTCTCATATTTGGAGGTCATGTAAGTCTCATTGCTAGTGGCTACACTTCAATCTGTTTATCTGCCAAATTCTACGACTTGATTCTTTTTGTATTAAAATTGTTGTCTTCGATTCTAAAATTGTCCCCAAACTATACCATGTCAATATAAGCATATATCAGAAAAGGTTTCCTGGTTGTGAGCATCAGAAAATGACTCTGAATATGTTAGACAATAGATTGTTTATTGGAAGATCAAAAGGGACTCACAGAATCAACAGGAAGATAATCACCTTGGAAATGAGGAGGCACCAGGGATGGAAAACAGGAGCAACAAAAAATGGTATCATGGAAAAGCAAAATGATATATCACCATTGCAGGTATGTACAAAAATAATACTAACGGACAACATTGATCAACTGTTAATTATTTGCATCTATTAGCTTATTTAATCATCATCACTAGGAGTTTAGTGCAATTATTTTAACCATGATAAATGAGGAAACGAAGGCAGAGTCATTAGGCAACCAGTTCTATGTCACATATCTAGTAAATGGTAGAGAGTCAAACCCAGCAAGCTGATCCTAAGGTTATGTAGAACACAAATGCCATTAGTTATAGTAGCACTCCATGAATTTTTAGTCCTTTTGATCTTTTTCTCAAATTCAAAATCAATGACAGCCTCATCCGATTAACCTCAATTGAGTTTGTGGAGAAAGAACTTGTGATGACAATGCAACCATCCTGATACCAAGAAGAAAGAGCTAATTTCTCATTTTGAAATTAGGGTGTTACTAGAAAGGGGAAATAAATGTCAGAAAGCTAAAAATAAAAAGGCACTCTGTAAAAAGGCTCCTTTCATCACACTCCACTGAAATGGATATTTGAGATTGTCTTTTTTATTTAATAAGACCGGAGAAGGTAAATACTAATTTATTTTACAACACTATTTTAGCTTGATTTTAAAAAATACATAATTATCTACATTTTTAATTATCATGCAGAATAAAGATACCTTGATTGAAATAGTTTTTACTTTATAGCTGTGAAATTATTTTTGTCTGAAATAAAATTATCACTGTGGTTTTATAACAGAAGGAAGTGCCGTACTAGACAAAGCAGCGAAGGTATTGACAAGTGCAAGTGTTGTGTTAAGAGCAGGATGCTTTCTTTCACCAAGTGGAGTCAAGAGGAATCTTATTTCTCAGAAGGAAGCAGAAGTATTACAAAACTATCTTCTTTCTCCCACGCAATACAACTGCAAAACATTGTTCAAGGTCACCATGGGAGCATGCATTTGCACTGTAATGGAATATGCAATTATTCATAAAACTAATTCAGTGGTTATGGAAAACGAAACCTCCAAATAAATAAATGCTCAGTGTTTTAAAGTAAGAGCATTAGTCAAATATGTGGCTTATGCTGGCATTGTTTAACTAGGTTGAGGTTTTTTGCTTTTTTTGTTGTTTGTTTGTTTGCTCCTTTAATGTGATTTGCTAATTTCATGCTTCCAGAATGTCAACAAGGGCAATAAAATAGCAATTTAAGGCCACATTAAAAGCTGAACTAAATAGCACCGTTCTACTGAAAACATTAAAACAAAATTACAGCATGTCCTCCTATCAGAAGACAACTTTGTAGCATTAATGTAGAGTGAGGAAGAAAATCTCTTTATTTCCCTTGTCCTCCCTTCTTCTTGGGACTCTTGTAGTTCTATGGGACTAAATGCTCCCACCTATTCCCGCTAAAAGAATTATTGTTGCTAAAATTCAATTCTTTTTCTTTTTTAAACAATTTAAAAATTGTTTTATTGAGGTATAATAGGCATAAAAATGCTGTAGTTATTTTCATGTTTACCACTTAATGTGTTTGAGCATATTTATTCATCAGTGAAATCATGAAATAATCATCTCTATCAATGTCATAAATTTACCTTTACCCTCAACAGTCTTCTTCTACTACCTTTAATTGTTGCAGCCTGTTCTTGTGTATTTCTGTCTTCATTTTGTGGTAAGAACAGAACATAAAGGAAACAGCCTAAATGACCATCTACAGTTGAACAAACTAAAAAAAATGACATATACGTGCAGTAAGATATTATTTCATTCTTTAAAAAGAGAGAAATCCTGCCATTTGCAATAACATGGATTGACCTTGAGGACATTATTCTAAGGATTTCTTAGGATTGTAAGATTTGAGGACAGGCTAATTGTATACCAAAATGGAGGCAAGGGGCTACCTTGTTCCCATTCTTGATAGTAGCTCACTAGAAGGAAGTTCACCTGGGCATTACACATTGGTAAACTTATTCTCTTTCTGCCTGTGTCTTTAGAGACTGGCAACACTTTGCAATGCCAATGTTTACGGCATTGAATCAGGGTCTCTCTTCCCCACTACATCAACCCCTCAACACACACATCCCCATTACATAAGGTAACAATGCTTTTTAATGTGTTCCTTCCCTCCTGATTGGTTCTATGTGGATTGTCCATCAATTTTCGCATTAGGCAGTTTTCCTGTCATCCTGTGTATGGATTTGTAAGATTATCTTAACATTCTTACCTATAGTGACAAAGTGGAAAAATCAGTAAAGGGTTTGGAATACTTGAGATTTATGTTCAGGAAAATATTTAAAACTCTTCTGAAAGTAACTTTAAGAATTTGTTAGTATTGGCACTGTTTTAAAGCATTTATTTATTAATTGTCTCATTGTAACCTTCATGGCTGTTGTGGTAGAAAAGCATGTTGTTTAACTCCACACAAGATGAAACTAAAAAGACTTAAGTCAAAAGTCTAAGCCGGGCTCGGTGGCTCAGCCTGTAATCCCGCGCCTTGGGAGGCTGAGGTGAGTGGATTGCTTGAGCCCGCGGGTTTGAGACCCGCCTGGGCAGCGAGACCTCATCTCTACAATGAGTCAAAAAATTAGCCGGGCGTGGTAGCACATGCCTGTAATTCCAGCTACTTGGAAGGCTGAGGCGAAGGGATCGCCGGAGCCCAGCAGTTCGAGGCTGCGATGGCTGGGAGCGGCCACTGCATTCCAGTCTGGGCGACCGAGTGAGACTCCTACTCAAAAAAAAAAAAAAAAAAAAAAAAAAAAAAAAAAAGACAGAGTCCAATGTGAATTTTATTCTATAATCCTGAAAATGGCTAGCAATACAAGCCTTTAGGTGAAATTTTCTGTTTAGGAATTTTCTGAAAATTCAGGGTGCTTTTTGGGCAAATTTATTTTACTTTTGCTCTGTTGTTAATTCCTAATGTTTTCTGCTTGTGAATGTAATAGTTTATTTTTGTGAATTTGTATATGTCTCAGAAAATGTAAAGTATCAGAGTCTGGGTAGCAAATATAAGAATAACAAACATTAAAGTTTGGTAACTTTTAATCTGTCTAAATTTATAGTTCTTAGTCATATTTCATTACTATCCCAACTTTTTGTCTTTCATTCTTTTTTCTTTTTTTTTTTTTGAGTTGGAGTCTCACTCTGTCGCCCAGACTGGAGTGCAGTGGCTATTCCTGGCCACCGCAGCCTCGACCTCCTGGGCTCCGGTGATCCTTCCGCCTCAGTCTTCCGAGTAGCCGGAATTACAGGTGCGCGCTACCACACCCGGCTAATTTTTTTGATTTATTGTAGAGATGAGGTCTCGCCTGCCCAGGCGGGTCTCGAACCCGCAGGCTCAGGCAATCCACTCACGTCAGCCTCCCAAAGGCACGGGATTACAGACTGAGCCACCGAGCCTGGCTTCATTCTATTTTTATTATAGTTGCTTTGAGACATGTTACTGTACAATGCCTGTCAGAATAATTTCATCATGAATGTTCTTCTAATTAAAATTGAAAATATAGGTCTAACACTAGGTAAACTTTATTGTGTAGAATTTTACCAAGTAGGAAGTATGGAGAAAAAAATGTGTTTAGAAAGACGCAATTCAACATAACAGAAATTCATTTGGCAAATCTGAACTGATCCATTCTCGAATGTAGGTGAAAGTAACTGCAGATCAAGGGGTTCTAAAACTTCTCATAGTCTTGAAAAGTCAATGTAACATTTCAAAAATAATCACATAACTATTGGATATTAGGTACTTATTATTGGCTGTCCTTACCTTTTACTCATCTTAAGCTTTCTTCCTAGAAAAAGAATTCAATCATTATTATCATTGACCTCTGTTGTTTCACTAATTTTCCCCATTCTGATTGGTAATTAGTGATCTTAGGGTGCAGAGGGTGCAGCACAGCTGGAGATACACACTGCTGGACATGCACACTGGTTACCAGACGGCCAAGTAATGCAACGATTTGCAACACACAAAGAGAAGAAAGAATAACAAATTTATTTAAGAAAGTTCACTTCTAGCCAGGCTCGGTGGCTCAGCCTGTAATCTCACGCCTTTGGGAGGCTGAGGTGAGTGGACTGCCTGAGCTCGCAGGTTTGAGACCCGCCTAGGCAACTTGGCGAGACCTCATCTCTACAATGAAATTAAAAAAAAAATCAACCGGGCGTGATAGCGCGCGCCTGTAATTCTGGCTACTCGGAAGGCTGAGGTGAAAGGATCACCGGAGCCCAGCAGGTAGAGGCTGTGGTGGCCCGGAGCGGCCACCACACTCCAGTCTGGGTGACGGAGTGAAACTCCAACTCAAAAAAAAAAAAAAATTCACTTCCCACAGACAAGAAGAGGGCCAGCACTCTAAGATGAGGGTGGCACCATAGCTCCCTAAGTCCCAGCTTAAATCCTTTCCCCTGGAGATGTTGCAATCAGGTAGATGTAACCACAGTGACTCCACTGTTGACCACTTGCAAATGTCTTGGAGATCCTGGGGGATGAGGGAGGTTCTCAGTCACCAGGCACTGAGTCAGGGCTCTCACCACCCCTAGGAGTTTATTTTCAGATTACAATAGGCCAATACCAGTCATGCTTGAGGTGGTCTGTGTTTCTGGAAAGACAAAATTAGCAAAGTTAATCTTTACCTAAAGAATGTATTTCTCTAGGGCATAGTTTCCACTTTTTCATCACTGTGTTAGAATATAGGAACAAAAGAAAATGGCTTCCCAGTCTCAGTCCTTCCTTTCCAGTGAAGTCTTATATTTCGCTTAACTCTGTCCTTTACTTCTCTGGAAACAAGTTTGTTACCCCAAATTATAAGTTTCTATCTGTCACCTTGTGCCAAATATTATCTAAGTTCTAATTTGCTAATTACTACTTTGCTTCCGCTCTGGTGGTAAAGTTTGCCTAATTCTGGAGTTTACTTTAGAGACTCATTTGATTTTTGCTTAAAACTACTTTCTCTCCTTTGACATTAGGACATTTTGGGTTCCTCATCTACTTATTATCTTATTTCTTGAAGTGTTCATGTGCTGGAGGAGCTCAATTCCCTCCAGGCAGGTTCACAGTGGATTCAGTTAGGTCAGGAACAGAGGAGCCAGGTTTACAACAGCACTCTTGATTCGTGATTGTGTCAACCAGTGATTACAAGGGGAACTTCACTGAGGTTTGTCCCTGTCTGCTTTTAAGCAGACCTACACAAATAGTGGTGCACAGCCAAATTGTGAACACGTAGTTATACTTAATTAGCTACATCCGTTTGCTTCATCATAGGTTCCTGTGAACCAAGGCCTAAAGGAGCGCTATCTTGTTCCAGTGAGGTGAGAAAGACTGACTGACTCCATTTACCTTATAGTTCAGAACCCGGTAGAGAAGAGAGACACTATTCATAGAGCTCATCCTTAGACCCAAGGTTTACAACCTGGAAGGCCAGTGTCTTAATCCATTAACATATGTATTAGTCTCCTTTTACAAACCAGAAGTCAAAGCTCAAGGACTAGAAAGCTCAAGGCCACATTGTAATGATTGAGCCAGGGTTTGAATACTCCTGTGCTCTCAGATCTACATTCTGCTGTCTAAAGTCACTGAGATAAAAGGTGATTGGTTTTTGCTCTCTCATTGTACTAAGGAGTAAACAAAGTCAAACAAAAAAGATGTTAATGGTGCCAGGTCATGGGAACCATCATTGATTTCTTCAAGGCTTGAACTCATGTTCTGTACTTTGTTCTAGTTAGGTCAAAACCTCAGTAGGGCCTCCAAAATGCTAACTCAGAGCAGGGGGGTCTGATCTGCAATCCATTGCTGTACCAAAGGTACACGGAATTGCACAAAAGTTAGACTGGAAAATATAGCTTATTTGGAAAGTAAATTAGAGAGAGAAGGAGAAATACACCTCCCCAAGATAGTGGAGGGGACCAAAGTTTAGGAAAACAATGGCAAACATAGTTCAAAGAGCCACATGGCCAGACCAGAGCTTAACAAAGCAAGTTGCAAATAGCTGCTTCAGGTTGAATGTTTTAAACCTTCCCTTTGATGGGGAGCAGTCATTAAGGTGACCTGTTCCACTTCATTGGGAAGGGGCCAGGTAAACACAGGTACTGACATCAGATGATGGGTGGTAGGCATATGGGTGGGTTAGTCACATGACTATTGCCATGATAAAGGAGTCTGTCTGTCACAAAGGTCACAAAGGGCTGATTAGGTTAACTTGGCTTCCTATGACTGGAGGCAAATACTTGAAAGAAAAGCTAATTACTACAAAACAAACTGAGGGGGGGGGGGTGTAAAATAGTTATCAACAGCTACCTCTATGCCTGACATAAGGTATTTTTGAATTGCTAATTTTAATATAAAAATACTTTGATGCTGTTATTGTTTCACAAGAACAAATTTGATAATGAAATTATTATTTGCTGATGTGATATGCAAAACCAATCCATGTGTACCTTTGACTACTAGAGAGGGAGACATATCTCCATAATTTAGTTGTTCTGGTTGATTTCTTTTAAAGTACTTTTCAGCTCCTCTCAAACCTTCAAGTTCATTAACAGGTTTAAGTTTTATGTTAAATTATATGTACTTTGATATCCTCCTCCATATCTGCACACACAAATCAGACAGAAAGATTGTTTAATTAGTATACTTTAAATATCCTCCATAAAATAACCTTGCATATATATCAGTTAGCTATTACTGTTAACTCTCCAAGGAAAAATGGTGACTTACAAGAACAAGTCTATTATTTCTCCTGCTAGGGCCAGCTCATCTGAACTACTATTTACAATCAGCCAGATAATTTGACTACACAGTTTTGCTGAACTTGGAAGTGTTTTCATGCATGTCTGAGGCTTCGGTTAAGATGATTTGCTGGTGTTCCATAAGCTTTCTCATCATCCAGCAGTCTAGCTTGGTCCTGTCTCAGGTTAGCTCAAATTTGTCTTAATAGTGATTATAGAGAAGCAAGAAATAGAAGTATAAATGTGCAAAATATTTTTTCAAGCCTCTGTTTGTGTCAAGTCTGATACTTCTTATGGGTCAAAGCAAATCACATGGTTGAGTCAGAGCGCGAGGGGACTAGAAAAAATCACAGACCAACAGGTGTAGTTGCAGAAAGGCCAGTAATAGGAGTAATCAATGCTAGCACTGTATCGTACAATGTCAGATATTTGACATTTATAATTTACTGGAAGATCACCAGCGTCCCCCAGATATCTGACATTAACAAAATTATATATTCTATTGGCTAAAACTTATGGCATTGATAAGCAAGTTAATACTTATCAGCAACATAATTTTATTCTTACTGCTACACATATAACCAACTTGAGTAGAAGCAGATGGAATGAATTGAGACATGTCATAACTTGGTAATTTAAATACTATTGGAATGGAGAAAGAAGGGAGGAAGTCACTTAAAAGAAATCTAAGTTAGAAGCATGTTTAAGGTATATGTGCCTATTTCCTAGTGGTTTTTCTATTGAACAAATAAAGTGACCAACTTTGACACTGGAACTGATGGTCTTGGATATCTTTTGACTTCTGGATTTTCTTTCTAACTCTGAATCAATAAAGCAGGCATTTGCTTTTAGGCAAATTTCGCTAAATGTACACCAGTGACAATTGTGATAGATTTAACTCATTCTTGCTTGCTTCTAATTCCTATTTTCAATCACTTAGTGACTTTAAACAATTACCTATTGAAGCAGTGGTAGTTCTAGATGTGACATTAATAACATATAAATTAAATGAGAGAAAGCATGTGGGATTTTGAGTATTTCCACACAACTAATTAAGTCATATTGAATACATTCTTAGAATTCACTTTATTATGAACATTTATCTTGACATTTTATTTAACCAGTATTATTACCTTGTGAATTGAATATATCTGCCTTTATATTTACTGTGACTATTATTATGGGAATATTTATGTGGAGAAAATAGATGAGATTGGCAATCAGCAGTGACACAGACTAATTCTATAAACCCAAACTTCTAGTGACTGAAACTGTCATCTGATCACATCTGTGGTGTGGGAAAGGGAGATTTGTGTTGAATCAAGTTGGTAAATATCCTCTCGAGTTTACTGTTGTACAGCATAAATGATGATAATGTTGATTGTTTGAAGGGTATACAAAGCTATGGAAGACATAGGTCCTGCTTTTAGAAATGTATAATGTTGAGAGGAAAAAACATGAACAACAGCACATGGTGCCTTAGTCTGTTTCATGCTGCTATAACAAAATACCACAGACTAGGGTTTTTTGTTTGGTTGTTTTAGCTTTAAGTTTGGGAAAATTATAAAGTCCTCAGACTGTCCGATGTCCTCTGATATAAAAGTTACTTTATCAAGAAAAGGAATAAGGATTTGGCATACTGTTATTCACACTAACATTTGTGAAAAATGCTTTGGAAACTGAATAATAGCATAATGTGAACACCAACATTAAAGGCTATACTCTTAGTGGCATAATTTCTAACAAAAATATGATGCATATAAATCAAGAAAATTTAGGCATACTTAAAAAACAATAGGAATTATTGTTAAAAAACAAACAGAGCTTATTATATAGCTACTATCTGTCAAGCACTGCTCTTGGTGGTTGACAATGAATAATGCTAATTCTCAAACAAGTACTGCAAGATAGCTGTTTTGGGCCTCAGTTTACAGATGGTAATCGAGTCTCAGAGATGTCAAATAACTTAACAAAGATTGTACAACTTGAAAATGTCACAAGCAAGATTCAAACTGAAGCATTCCTGCATCTTTCACTAAAATTCTCAAGCATAAAATATTTATTCAATGTTGTTAGTTTCAATTGGATATAGAAATGAACAGAAAACTACCAAATGTATGATCTTGTTAGAAAGGGCGGGTGGTAGCCTGGAATTTGGATTGTTCATCCCATATTAATTAAACTCCTCAGCATTAATTCTTTAACTTAGTCCTAATGTGCCCCTTGGAACATCATCATGTCATTAATTAGTTTAGCAACCCCAACAGCATGAAAGATGAATTTCTTATGGGCCCAATCTAAACTGTCAGATGGTTTTTAGTAGCCATGTTCACAGAATAAAGTTTCATGATGATCACAGACCAAATGAAAACTTAACATTATTGTCTTTCTCAGCAAATTCTCTGTAACAGCAATATTAATTTAGCAGCCAAGATTTCTTTCCTCCAGAGAAAAGTGTAAAATAACGTGTGCTTTGCAATTAAATGGGATTTTTATTATGAAAATAATTCAGAATCAGCTAAAAGTGAATTCTGTCAAAGTTCTAGTAAAAATATGCAATAAAGTTAATTTAAATATAACATTTAAACCACGTTAAGATTGCAGCACCTAATTTCAACAGTTATAGTCTTCTTTAACATTATAACACAAAGTAATATATGCTAATTTATTTAACAAATGAAAGATGAAAAGCCTGCTACATGACTATCCCACTGCAATAATACTTGCTAAGAAGCATTTTGGGGTAGACTGTTAAAATATTTAAGTCTTTAATTACAAATCATTTCTCCTAGTTTTATGGGTGGTATAAGTATTCACTAAATAGAGTGCTACAGAGCTGCAAACAGATGGAATCAAATAAAGAAGCTGAAGAAATAAAGCCACTTACTTCTCCTTGTGCTTGTGGAAAATACAATCAAAAATTGTTGACCCAAGCAGGTTGTAGGTTAAAGGAGGAAAACAGAATGAGGGCAGTTCAAGAAGGAAAACAGTCCAGTAAGACTAAATTATGTTTTTACTCCATTTATGGTAGTCTCTTCTTTTCTTTTTACTTGTTATATTCTTAACTGTTTTTATCTTCATTTTATTTGTTTATTTATTTATCTTCATCTTAGACTCCAATTTGGGACATACTATTCAAATAACTTACCATTCTAAGACAAATACAGACCACATCAATTCTGTTTCATTCAAGTAGGTTTTTAGAATATAATAACAACTTAATAAAGGGTAGCAACTGTTATTATTATTATTATTATTATTAGCCCTTCTTCATGATGCCGGTTATTTATTGATACATATTTTAATTTTATAAATAATGAAAACGTGGTGTGTGTGTGTATGTGTATATATATAATTGCCTGTTTTTGCTATATTTCCTCTTAAATACTTCTTTAGTCTACTTTCCTGCAAGCCTCTCTCTATCAGTAGTATGTGCTTCTGTTTACTAAATCACTCACTCTGGTTCCCTGCTGTTGAGTATTTGAATGGCAAAGAACAAAATAATGTCTTTGCAGCAACTTGGGTCGAATTGGAGACCACTATTCTAAGTGAAGTAACACAGGAATGGAAAACCAATATCACATGTTCTCATTCATAAATGGGAGCTTAGCTAAAGGTTTGAAAAGGCATAGAGAATGTTTGATGGATACTGGAGATTCAGAAGGCAGAAAGTGAGAATGGAGAAAAGGATGAAACTCACCAATTTTGTACAATGTGCACTATGAAAGTGATGAGTACACTTTAAAGCCCAGACTTCTATACCATGATTCAAGTCATCTGTGTAACCAAAAACCATTAGTACCCCTAAAACTATTAAAGTAGGGAAAATTAAAAACAAAAAGGAGAGAGTAAGAAGAAAATATGTTTCCCAGTGATAAAAGGCACATCACATTAAAGTTTGCACTTCTCACTCCTACTTGACTTATTTTGTGCTTTTACAGCATTCAAATACAGTGAGTGAGTGAGTAAAGGGAAGCACACACTATTGATGCAGAGACTTGTAGGAAAGTAGACTAAAGAAGTATTTAAGAGGAAATATAGCAAAAATGGGCAATTGTGTGAAAAGCCACATGATACTGTCCTGCCTGTGACTATAGCTTTTTATGATTATACTTAGATCTTAACATAATAATTGATGTTTATCTATAGTCATAGAAAATAAAAAGATCAATTTTTTTGTCACGTTCAAACCATACCATCCATTGCTTTCTTGAAAAATAAATATGAATGCTTTCATAAATTGAAACGGTGGCTGTTAAAGGGCTAAAAAACGTAATTCAGTAAAATTTTCATTTCTTGATGCTAGATAAAGAAGATTGTGCTGTTATTTGGCTATTTTCTTTGGGGGAGAAAGAAGATGACAAAGTGATTTGGATGGGGGAGGTGGGGATGCTGAATTCAAATTTTCCATCTCAATTAGCAGGGAGCTTATTTTGTTCCCTTGTAGAGGGAAGATTGGAAAGGTATGGGTGTGTGGGAAGGTGTGGGTTGGAGAAATAGCCACAGAGCATCCTAGAGGCAGTGGGATTAAGAAGAGGGTGGGAAAAATGGGGCAGTTAGGAAATAGACCCAGCCTGTTTATGAGCTTATGCCAATCTCTTACCTTCTTGACCTCAAATGAATGGAATTAGGGAATTGCACTCAATGACCTGTAAGGTCTCAACCAGCTACTAAATCATAGAAGTGTATGGCAAGGGAAACATCCTTAATTCCTAGATAGGCCCATGACTTCTGCTGGATTAAAAAGGGGATGGGATTCAATGGTTTCCTTTGTTTATTCGTCCCATTCCATTTAGAAGCTGACTAGATTTCCCTCATATGCAGTTTGGATCCCAAAATATGTAATCATGATTTCTTCGTCTTCATCAAACATTCCTTAGACCTTTTCTTGAAAAAGAGAATAAGTCATTTTTGTGGTAGGTGCCTCAGTTCATTGTTTATTGCTGCACAGTGTTTGCAAATTCATAGAATGATAAACTGGGAGAAAATAAGAATTATATGAGTCAACCATTTTTGTTAATAGGCAAAAAAAGAAAATGAACCCCAGAGACATTAAGAAACCAACCTAGAGTAACCCGGCAGTTACAAGTAGATTTAGAGAGAGAATTCACATAGCTTAACTTCCGAAACACTTTCTCCTCTGCACTTCTCTGTTCTTGATTTCTTTCACAGGATATATTTCAGTATCCCCTATTTCCCAGGTTTTAATTATGGAAACTTCATTCATGCTTTCTCTTTTAATTTTTTTTAATGTGTTGATATAGGTTTTGAGAAAAATCATTTAATGAGTATTTTACAAATCTAATTTCTGGTCAACCCAAAGTACTTTCCATTTATCAGTTTCTCATTTTCCCCTTTGCTCTCAAGCTCATTATCTTACTTTTTATCTCCTCTGAACTGCAATTAGCATCTATTAGCCTATATCTCCTTGCAATAGGACTTGTCCAGATGTTGTGTCTAGCTGACATGGAGGTTAGAGGTGAAGAGGATGGGGTTGACTTCCACTTGATATCAGGTGCAGATTTAGAATTTAACATTCTTTTGTATTCTGCAAGGACTTTCTTAATCCACATGTCTGTGCTTTGAATCAAAAGGGAAGATGAAACACCATACCAGTGACTTTCTAGTAGGCAAAGTGATTTTGAATGATCATCTATTCATAAAAGAATAGGATGTTCGAGTCCAGTACTCTTATCTACTCATTATGTTCATTTCTTGCATGCCTGCCACTTATCAGATACTTTTCAGAAAAAAAATAAGTGAAGGCACAGGTTTTCACCTGATGAAGTTCACATTTCATTAGAGGTGGCTGAAGGCAGAAAGGGAAATAGTCACCACCAATGTCTGCTGCAAAGTTTTATGATAGATGGGCTCTCAGGAGTGCAACATCTTCAAAGAGACAAGTCCAGATCCATACTGAGAAAGTCAGGGAAGGCTTCCAGAAGGAGGGGATGTCTGAGTCTTGTGAAGAACGGCAAAAAAGAATGAACCAAGTAAATAAGTACAGGAAGGACACAGGGTAATATGATATACAACATTATAAAATTAGGGATAAATAGATTGGGCATACTCAGCAAAACATAATAATTTAGGAACGACTGGACTGTAGAAAACATCATTAGAAAGGACAGCAACCAGGCATCCCTAATTTCTGCATGTTTTTATGCCAAGCTAAAGAATTTGACCTTGATGTTGAAAATATAGGATACCCTTGAAAGACTGTAATTGAGATAATGATATGATAAGATATACATTTTAGTAAGAAGTTGCTGGCAGCCATATAGAAGACTGATTTGGTAGAGACTGGGGAGGATACAGAAATGAGATGGGAAAAATAGCAACGAAATAGAAGCTTCTATCTACTCCGAGAAAGACAAGATGAGGTCCTGAGAAAAGGCAGCCTCAGTAAGAATGAAAAAAATGAGATGTGTGGAAAATCAACAAGGGGAGAAAACAGGCACTCCAGAGAAAAGAAGGGCCTGAAGATGTGAAATTTTTCAACCTGGGTACCACACTAAATGAGAACCAGAGCTGCAACTGGAACCAGGTGCCTGCCTACCAGCAGTGAAAGAACATTTCTGTGACACCAGTCTGCCTCTCGGAGGCTATGCTTTGACAATGATAATAAGTAAATTGAAGATGGATTGTTTATTTATAGCAAAGAGCTATATTTAAGAGACTCCATTTTTTCTCATTATCCAAGGCAAGTAAACGCAGGTGTTTGATGATTCAAACAGAATAGGATGTTAACAACTCCCTCAATGACTGAACTTCCTGAAAACAAATCGACATCGGCTGCCTTTGATTTAACTTTTGAATGGATATCACTTCCCTTCATTGATGAGCAAGGAACGGACAGATTTCCTGTCTTGTCTCCCCTGAATTTTTTATTTTTCTAGCAACAACAACAATAAAATATCAATAGGTACTGTTGCTAAGAGTGAGACATCTCACAGTTCAAACCCTTATTCCTAAGCTGGGTTTGGGGGAGTGGAGAGGAGTAGTTGGACGGGATAAGAAGCAAATGACCCCCTCTCTACATATGGCTCAAACTTAGCTGAATTCAGGGTTCATGTCAATGTCACAACCTCGTTACGAGGAGCTAATGGAAAAATGGGTGTGAAAGGGCTTTGAGAAACTGTAAATGGGAAAACTGAAAGTTAGGAGTTATCATTCATTGCCCCAAAGTGAAGATTCTTTAAAAAATATTTTACATTGCTTGGTCTACAGAAGTATGATTTTTTTTTTTTTCCCAAACTTCTGTTTACCAAAATAAAATGTATGTGATATTTGGTATAGAGGTTACTGTAATTATTCATGTCAAACCATTGTCAACTAGCCTTAACTAAATTTACTTGTGCATGTTTCTTAGATTATTTTTGGTAAATAGAGTTTAGGAGTTTTGCAGGAGAGAAGGTTAGTAACATCTCTCACAATTTCACTACAAAGTTGTGGTGAGAAGAAGTCTCCTATCATACATGTAGACCATTATTACCTGAACATTACTGGCAAATATCTACAATCAAAGCCTTTCATAAGAGCTGTACTGTAGGCCTGAGGAAGTTCCTGCACGTAGAGAGAGCTAACACAGCGTTAAATGTGCCAGTTATCATTAGATCTTCATAGAGAGGAAATAGGACTCATAACCACGTGTGGCCCACAGAAGGGCAGATCCTGAATGCAGCTTAATCCTTAGATGAATCTACAAAGCAAGCAGGGGGGAAATGTACATTGTTGATGCTATAAAAATAGCACTAGTACAATGTCAGAGAAAAAAATTCTAATTATACTATAATCATAGGAAGAAAAGATAGAGCACTTGACCAGAAGCCCAGATTTTAAAGGGTGTCTTGGAGGTATATTCACATGGTGATTGATCTCTGAATTTCTGTGTCCTTAGAGATTTTGAGACTAAACAAACTACGCTGTGAGTTCTTACTTTTGATCAACATTTCTCATAGCTGTGAATTTTTAACACAGCCTTTTGAACTGGGGGAGAATATACTTACATAATAGTATACCACATTATAGCATATATTTTATGCTATTTATCATACCCGTGTTATCCATTCCCAAATATATTCATACCGTCTCCTGTCTCTAAGCCTGGAGCTATGTGGCTCCCAAAGCTTCATAGCCCCTCCTGATCTTTCCCTCTCTCCATCTTTGTTTTTCTAAATTCTGTTTATCTTGTTTGTCTACTACTTGTTTGTTTGTCTAAATGCCTCCTACTCAAGGAGCTTTTCCTAATCTCCTCCACTTGTTAACCCTGTCATTAGATTCTCCCAGTGCATTTCTCTATTGATAATATTAATTATACTTGTAAGTACTTGTCCAAAGGTAGCTTATTAACTCCCTGGAAAGTCAGTGCCAATCTTTTTCAGTGCTTTTTTAGGCTCATGATGTTGCCAATATTCCATTGTCTTCTGACTTAAAAATAGCAATTTCAGGTGGTTCAAATTCTTATATACATTAGTACTTAGTAGATTACATCTCTAAATGCTAAACATAATTCTATATCTTAAGATGTCATTGTCAACATATAACTGTCCATGAACATAGCCAAATGAGACATTCAGGAGACTTTTAACCAACTGTACTTTTCCCCTGGATCTCATTTTTTAATGATAGACTAATCTATTTTTAATCAAATGATCCTTTGTATAGGCATTGTTTATTTATATGATATATTCATTGTTAGAGAACACATTACAAGAATAAAAGAGATAGAAAATTGAATAGTAAAAACATGTCCTGGTGTCCTGATTCCTTTCCTCCCTACTTCCTACTTCTCATTGGGAAATTGTGGAGACATACATGGTCTGGAGTAGACAGTCTAAATGATTACCCTTAACAAGCTGTCTCGGGTCCTGGGAGAATCAATATTGTCCTACCAGTAGTCATGGCCTTAGAGAAAACAGTGTTGTGGAAGGTTATCTAGAAATACAAAACATTTCAAAACTGTGAGTGGAGTTAGTTTTGTTTGGTTATTATTTAGGACAGAAGTCAGCAAACTATGGCCTAGGGATCAAATCCAGTCCACTGCCTGCTGTTGTAACGCTTTATTGAAAAACAGATCCTCTAGTGTATTTGCATGTTGCCTATAGCTACAGAAACTAAAAAAATAACAGAGTTTAGTAGTTGCTAGATCATATTGCTGCAAAGCCAATAGTATTTATACCTATCTCTTCTAAGAAAAGGTTTGCCAACTCCTGATTGATTTAAGAAATATGCGTCCTTATACATGTTAAATTGCTTAGAAATCATTGGTTGAAAATGAGAAATGTATAGCATCGTATGTGGATAATGATTAAATTGTGCAAATAATTGGGACCATTATTTTATTTGCTTATCTCAGCAAAGGTATTGCCTACTCCAGCATAAAGTAATGGAGTCAACATTATGGGGGTTAATTTCCTTTTAAGCTTAGACTTAAAAAGAAAAGCATGATTTGTTGAATATGAAATGACTCATGTCCAAATGCTCATGAACTGACCCAAGATATGCCAACAAATCTGAATCATTGAAACCTCCTTTTTCTTTACACTTATGTCTTCAGAGTAGGTTGATATAAAGTTAACAAAACCCAAATTCAGTGTCTGGATTTAAATGATCAACCGGTATCTCTATGGATCCTCATTGCTTTCTTTGAGGAACTGTGAGGTTTGCCCCAGTCAGGTAGAAAGAATAATGAAACACAAAGCCCCTTTGTATATACTAAGGCTACAGGTCTCTATCTAATGCCAAGGTGCTTCCCCACGCATTGCTAAAGAGATGAAGTATGGAGACCCAATAAAAACTTGAGTCCACTCAAGTTCAATCCAGTTGGCTGCAGATAGTCCACGGCCTTAAATGGGTCTCTGGGTCCTCTCAGATCACATCTGTGCTTCTAAACATTTATTTGAACATAGTAATCCAAGATTTTCCTCCAGCTGACTTAGAAATTTGTCATTTACTGGGCAACAACTGCACTTTTTCTTCCCTCCCAAGTTCTGATCAAAGTAACATTTTTCATACGTGTGCCATGTTTCTGTTTCCTCTTTGCTTTCAACTTCTCAGTCCTTGTGGCTTTCCTGTAGCCAAGTCAGTCTTTTCTCCCTCAACTGCCTGTAGGTCAGTGTTTGTCCATTCATTGCTCACAACTTCTGTTATATTACATTGTTGGGATGTCCTTTAATCATTTATATCTGGCTCATATTTCTGGATTATATCAATGCACAGACACACACACATACACACACACCCACACATGCACACCCACATACACACATGCATGCACACACACACACACACACCAGTAATATGCACTGATGCAATCTTCTTTGATCCCTTACCATCTATCTGGATTTAATTTATCTAAGTTTTTCCTTGAAGATTTTGTTATTCATTAGAATGTATGTATTCTTCTGCCAATGCTGGATTTCTGTTTATCTTAGGAAGAGGTCAATATTCTATGCCATCTTTTCTCAATACTACATGAAGAAATCACCAATTAATACTAATTCTCTGCTCAAATAATTTTCTTTTTTCATTCTAGATCTAGTTTGAACCCATTTCTAAGATTCCTTATAGTGCAGCAATGGTCATTAAATCAACAAATAAGATTGAAGCAATCCTTTATCTGAATCCAGAAATGAGAGACTTGTTTATTTGTGTGTTAGGAATTGTTTTATGTTGGTTTATTTGATTTGGTTGTCTTTGCTTCTTTAAAAATGCAACATATTGACTAGTCCTACTAGAACTTCTGTGCATCAACATAAAATCACAACCAATTTACAAGCTAAGAACAAGTGGCAAATAAAAATATATATTTAAATAATTTCACCTTAATTAAATATGTAAGCAAAATAGTTCATTAAGGCTGCAGGTAATTCAAAGAGTATGAAAAACTTTTACTATTCTCTAGAAACGTTCAATAAAATTATAAATGTATTTAATTGGAGATTTGCAGACCTCAGCACACTTTCTTTAATTTAAAAAAATAACATGTATCAGTGGTTGTACTAGTAACTGAAGATAAGAAAGGTGAATAAGATCCTGGTCTTTATCCTTAAAGTTGTCAATCTTGTGTTACAAGAAATAAAAGTGAATCCACAATAATAATGTGGTAATATAAATACCAAAATTGTTGTTAATGGAAAGAAACTGATAATCCAGACACAGAATTTAAGCCATTAAACTTCCTGGTTTTTTCCTGAAATTTAAATGAATAAATCTGTACATGAGCTATCAATGAAAGAAGCCTTAGTAATACAGCTAAGAAATTCACCAGTAACCTATAGGAGAAAAAGGAAAGTGCAAACTCTGAGTCAAATTAGAAACCTGTATCAAATAATCCATCTGAGTTTTTGTTGGTTGCAAAAACATAGAATAATTACCACCAAAATAATGAAAAGGTCAAAACATGTTATAATAAATGAAGTGAACCTGTGCCTGGTGCCAACATCTCTCACTTTAATTGGTATTTGTTTATAAAGAAATACTGTGGCATTTACACTTCAATGATATATGATAAGAATACTAACCAAGTTTCAAAGAAAACAAAATATCTAAAAAATTAAAATACTACACTTGGAACATAAGCAGAAATAATAAAAGATTTACACCTGAAATTTAATCTGGAAGATACCTACATACTCAAGATAACTAGATTCGCCATTGGCTCATTGCCCATCTGAGTTCTTCAAGCTACGATAAGAAAAAGGATTTTATTAACTGGACTAATAATTTTCAATTGAGAGATTTATTTTATGCCAATATGGACATTGTGGAATAGTAGTATCTTTTCATACATGCTATATTTGACATTTAATTGATTTTTCTTTAGAACCCATGTTGCTCATTCGAACAACTAAATCTTCAGTGTTTTTGTGTTGTCTGTTGGCTAAAGACTCAACTCCTTAGCATTAACCTTTAACCTGCTCAAACTGTTGGTCTTCATTTACCAGTTGTATTGCTTATTTATCTCTTGGTATACATTTAATTATGTTTAAATTATACATCTTATGTCTACCAAACTGAGAGTTACCTCTGCTCTCTGGGTCAGAATACTATCTGGATCATTTATGTCCTATGTAATAAAAATGACTTGGAAAAAATACAGAAACCAATCAAAGTATTTCACTTCCTTTATACCCAGTTAAATGCAATGCCAAGTCCTGTACTGGTGTTTCTAGCTATTTGGTAAAAATGTGAATCCTTGAGGATCTAAACAGTGTTAAACACTTTGGTCAATAATGAGCACAAACACATAGAACTTTAGCCCCCATTATATAGCAACTGTCCCAGAAGAGCAAGGATGATGGGTATTTTGTTCTTAGTATTGTTGTAATTAATTGTAGACATCCAGTCAATACTCTCTCATATCATTTAAGACAGTATAAGATCATGTTTATGTTTGTTTTTATGAAACCACAGAAATCAATAAACCAAGAAAAATATTTGTTAAGGTAATAATGTGGGTTACATAACTTTTCCTTGATTGCATTCCCTATCAATTGCTTGGAAACAACATCTAAGTAACTTGTTTAAGAATTGAAGCATGTCATCAGGTATTAATTTTGTCTGCTTTCACTGAAAAGAACAATAACTTGCAGGGCACTACCTGGCAAAATAAGAATCAGAAGGAGAACTATTCATGCAGCAGATTTCCAATGTCTTAGTTCAGGCTAAAATAATAGAATACAAAAAACTGGTGGTTTGTAAACAACAGAAATGTATTGCTCAAGGTTCTGGAGGCTGGAGTAATCAAAATCAAGGCATTGGTAGATTTTAGTGTCTGGTGAGGGCCCACTTCCTGGTTCTTAGACAACCATCATTTCACTGTGTCCTCACATAAAGGAAAGACAAATAGGGAGACTTGTGGGTCTCTTCAAAAAGGGCATTAATCAGCCGGGCTCGGTGGCTCAGCCTGTAATCCGTGCCTTTGGAAGGCTGAGGTGAATGGATTGCCTGAGCCCGAGGGTTCGAGACCCGCCTGGGCAATTAGCAAGACCTCATCTCTACAATAAATCAAAATGAGCCAGGCGTGGCAGTGCGTGCCTGTAGTTCCAGCTACTTGGAAGGCTGAGGCGGAAGGATTGCTGAAGCCTGGCATGTCGAGGCTGCGGTGGCCGGGAGCGGCCACTGCACTCCAGTCTGGGTGACAGAGTGAGACTCCAACTCAAAAAAAAAAAAAAGGGCATTAATCCCATTCATGAGGGCTCTGCCCCTTATGACCTAATTGACCCCCAAGGTCCCACCTCCTAATCACATCACCTTAGGGTAAAGATTTTAGCATATGAATTTAGGAGAGACATGAACATTCAGTTTGTAGCACCCACTATATCAATAAATTCATATTACAAATTTTTATTTCTGCTTTCATGTGTTTAATTATATAACTTCTTCTATCAGAACTATCAACTAAAGGTAAATATATCTAGTTTTTTTTTTTTTTAAACCCTTCTATATTATAAGGGCAGAAGGCATTAAAGAATATTCCTCATTGGTAAATAGAGCTTATACTTTTATTCTAGCAATATTCTTTATTCTAGGATATATTCCTTATTCTAGCAGTAACTTATTACACTAGATAATTGTGGGCTTACAGAGAATCCAAAACTACATCTAATTTAAAAACTTGTATTGTTACAAAAAATTAGACCTAAGGGAATTAAATGACTTTTGCAAGGTAAAGTCCTGGTCAAAGTTCTCATTTCTATAACATGTGGCCTAACCAACTACAAATGTCTTCTCCTGTTGTACATAGGGATATACTTGATTTTTAAAAAGTAACAAAATAGAGAATATAACCATCTAGAAAAAAAATACAAAGGAGTCATAATAGAAAAAAAGACACAATCCATAACTACAAGTTCACATGCTTATTATTTTATAAACTGAGTCTATTGGACCTGAATGAAAAAGCTCAATCAGAAACATGATTTTGTGTTTGGGCCCTCAAGGTTATATTAGATATTTACTTAACTAAAATTTTAGAAATATTGTTCCTGCCATTGAACATTATGAAAAAAAACCTCTGCTCTTTAGCCATATAGCCTGCAGTAATTATATATATATATGCTTACTTGTGTGTGTATATATATATATATATATATATTATATATATATAAACGCACACACAAATGTGTATATATATGTATTATATATATATATATCCTTTTTTTTTGCAGAAGTGGAAATTCCAGGTTAAAAAACTAATATAATTATGGCATTGGATCAGTAAAAATGCAGAGACTATCATGGAGGAATACTGCTACAACTCATGATTGATAGAAATCCTATAGGAAAAAAATCCCAGCCAGGCTCGGTGGCTCAGCCTGTAATCCTGTGCCTTTGGGAGGCTGAGGTGAGTGGATTGTCTGAGCCCGTGGGTTCGAGACCCGCCTGGGCAGTGAGACCTCATCTCTACAATAAATCAAAAAATTAGCCAGGCGTGGTAGCGCATGCCTGTAATTCCGGCTACTCGGAAGGCTGGGGCGGAAGGATCACCGGAGACCAGCAGGTCGAGGCTGCGGTGGCTGGGAGCGGCCACTGCACTCCAGTCTGGGTGACAGAATGAGACTCCAACTCAAAAACAAACAAACAAAAAAACCCAATTCAATAAAAATAACACAAAAACATCCAAAAAAATGTATATAAGGGTGAGTATGCAGATATAGCACAGCATAAATTGATATTTTAGAAGAATCTGAAAGAGAATTGAAAATTATTAGAAAAATCCTAACAAATGACATACTGAAAGAAAATTAAAAAAAGAAAAAGCACAAGAGAATTGCTTAAAAATAGAAGCAAAATATTTCGAGAAAATAACAAATTCAACAGAAGAGTTAAAGATAAGATTATACATAGCTGCACACAAAATTGATGAAGTTAAAAACATATATGAAGAATTATCTACGTGGGTGTACAAAACTATAAAGATATTTTTAATGTAGAAAATATATTAAAAGGCATGGAAGACGGACATAAAACTGTAAATATATCTCCAAGCTTATTTCAAACAGAGAGACCCAATAGATTAGACAGGAGTCAACATTAAAAGAATAGTTATTAACTAGTAATAATTCTCCAGAAGTAAAAAAAGACAATCATAATAGTGCAGACTAAAGAATCACACCAAGTACAATCAGGATAAATAACTATTTTTATATCAAACATGCTGGGGTACAAACTGCAATTTTGAGAAAAATATAGATAATTATTTAGGTAAGTCCAAGTAAGCATCAATAATTACCCTAGTAAAATATATAAACTGGAAATGGCCAAAACAAGTTGTAACAAAAGCTCTAAGCAAAATTAGCAATTAAGGACAGTGGACAGGATTTAATATACTAAATCAGTTGTTTTATTTTCCAGGTATTATGTTATTTTTCAGTTGGGAAAAAAAATATTAAATAAATTTCCTATTTGTCAAATATACATGCTAAAAGTTTAAATATGACTAAGAAAATATAGACTATATATAATATATAGTGTAGTATAAATAAAGTTTGAGAAATTCAAAAAATATGACTAAATTACAAATGTATATGTATCTATATATACACACATTATGAATCAAAGAAAGAGTATAGAAAATATAAATTAGGATAATATAACAAAATATCTAATTTTGTCAATAGCACAATAAATATTAGCATATTATTGATGACATTTAAAAACAAACTTTTCAAATACAGGAAAATAACAAAATCCAGTTCTCTTCACAACAAAATACCTATTTAAACATGATGCAAGAGAAAGAGCAAAGCAGAACAAAACTTGCTAAATAATAACTAGAAGAAAATGTTGACTCCATCATAAGAAAATTATCTACCAAAAAAAAAAAAAAAATCCCCAGAAGGCTTTAAGCAGAATTCTGCAAAATATACAAAGAGGAGCTGATACCAATTCTATTGAAAGTGTTCTAGGCAATTGAGAAAGACAGAATTCTCCTCAAATCACTTTATGAAGCTAACATCACATTGATACCCAAACTGGGTAAAGATTCAAGAAAAAAAAGAACTATCGGTCAATATCCCTAATGAACATAGATGCAAAAATTCTCCACAAAATTCTAGCAACTTGGATCCAACAACACATTTCCAAAATCACCCACTATGACCTAGTAGGCTTCATCCCCAGGATGCAGGGCTGCTTAAATATCTGCAAGACCATAAATGTAATTATATACATCAACAGATGTAAAAACAAGAACTACATGATTATATCATTAGATGCAGTAAAAGCATTGGATAAAATTCAGCATCTCTTCTTGATAAAAAAAAAAACCTTTGACTACCTAGGCATAGAAAGAACATACCTCAAAATAGTAAGCACCATCTATAAAAGACCCATCTATTAAATGCACAGAAACTGGAAGCACTTCCTCTGAAAACGGGAACAAGACAATGCTGCCTACTCTCACCGCTTCTTGATAAAAACCCTCAAACACCTAGGCATGTAAGGAACATACCTCCAAATAGTAAGCACCATCTACGATAAACCCACAGCTAGCATACTGCTAAACAGACAGAAACTGGAAACATTTCCTCTGAAAACTAACAAGACAAGCCTGCCCACTCTCACCCCCTTGTTCAACATTGTTTTGGAAGTCCTAGTGAGAGCAATTAGACAAGAGAAGAAAATAAGGGGTATCCAAGTGGGAAAAGAGGAAGTTGTTATCCCTCTTTGCTGATGATATGATCCTATACCTTGAAAATCCAAAAGAATCTGTCAAAACCCTTGCACTAATAACTAGTGCAACCTCTTTGGAAAACACTGTGCTGATTTCTAAAAGAACTAGAAATTGTTCTTTCCTATGACCCAGCATTCCTCCTACTGGGAATATACCCAGAGGAATATTAATTATGTTTAATTTATTTCAGAAACTCTGCGATGGTTTTACAATGATGTTTTGGACTAAATTGTATTCTCTTCAAATTCACATGTTGAAGGTCTAATTCACAAGGCAACTATATTTGGGGCCAGGTTGTTTAAGCATGTAATTAGGATACATGAGGTCATAAGGATGAGTTCTAATCTGATGGGTATCCTTATAAGGAGAGGAAGAGACACCAGCGATTTCACTCTTCATATGTGCCCAGAGTAAAAATAAAGTGAAGTCACACCAAGACACTGTTCTGCAAGTCAGGAACAAATACCTTAGCAGAAACAAACTCTCTTGGTATGGTGATGGACTTATGGCCTTTATTACTGTAAGAAAATATATTTATGTTGTTTAAGTCACTCAGTCTGGGTATTCTGTTATAACAGTAACAGATTAAAGAGTGAAAAGCATGACTATATCAATGGAAGCCAAAAGATATTTGATAAAGTTAAACAGACATAGAAAACTAAAATTACTTTTCAAAAGACTTAAGTTGACAATGGACATTTCAGATTAATTAATTAGTTATTAACTAATTTCAAAAAAGAAATAAACCCTGTAGCAATCATTAAAATTGATAGTAAAACTTTGAAAGCATATTCTAAAATATATCAATAGCCACTATAACACCTTACATTTAATTTGTTCTGAGTATAAAATCCAAAAAAATTAAATAAGAAAATGTCTAAAACTAAAAATTAAATAATGAAATTGTCATTATTTAAGATGACATATTGGCTGGACTCCGTGGCTCAGTCTGTAATCCCAGCACTTTGAGAAGCCTGCAGGTTTAAGACTAGCCCAGGCAATTTGGCGAGATCGTGTCTGTACAATTAAAAAAAAAGGTTAGCCAGTTATGGTAGCCTGTGACTGTAGTTCCAGCTACTCAGAAAGCTGAGGTGGAAGGATCGCCAGAGCCCAGCAGGTGGACACTGGGGTGAACATGAGAGTGCCACCGCACTCCAGCCTAGGTGACAGTGTCCAACTCCAACTCAAAAAAAAAAAAAAAAAAAGACATACTTGCTTTCAAATATATATTTTAAAAAATTTAAACAACTAAAAATAGCTTGTATTACATATCAAAGATAATTGAATCATTAGTACTATATATGTGTTATGTTAGAAATGTGGTTGATTACAAAGCTATTGCTGTCATTTAAGATGGTCGCTAGGATGAAAAGAGAAAGAAAATGAGAAAAAAGGAGAGAGAAAGAGAAAGGGAAGGCGGGCATTTTAATCCAGAATTAAAATGTGTGGGTGATGACAACAAAAAAAGAAAGACAAATGTGTGATTAGGTGATTTTTAGGAAAAAATATAGATAGTAACAAATTTAAGAAACAAATAGTGGTTAATTAATGAGAAAAAAATGGATCTCAAGATAAAAGCAAAATCATAGAACGAAATTTTAAACCAATACCAAATTTAAATTTATTCCATGGAAAATGGGAAAAGAAGATAAAGAAATAATACAAGTATGATACATAAAATATATTTTAAAGGGGGACAGAAATGAGTCCTAATACAATAATAATTAAAATAATTGTAATTACAATAATAATTAAAATAATTGTAATTACCAAACGCAAGTGAGATAAATGACCAATTTTAAAGAGAAAGATATTTTCTTTTTTTCTTTTTTCTTTTTTTGAGTTGGAGTCTCACTCTGTCGCCCAGACTGGA